>NC_071093.1:27276892-27554392 GCF_027358695.1 Spea bombifrons
CAAGGCAGCTCCCTCCACCATACTTCACTATTGTGCTGATGTTTTCTTCTGGGGATGCGGTGCTCTAATTATGCCATATGTAGTGCTGCATGTTCTTCACAAGCAATTCAATTAATTTCTTCAGCCCGCAAAACACAATGCAAATTTTGGAGAGCAGTAGCTTCATGTGTGGTGTCCTGCCATAGACTCTATGCCTCTTCAATGTTTTGCATATGGTAGACTCATGAACAGAGATGTTACCCAGTTCCAATGATTCATTCAAACCTTTTGTACCTCCTTGAGCATTGCATTGCGTCCTTGGAGTCATCTTGGCTGGGCACCCACTTCTAGGGATATTAGCCACTGTACTAAATAGTCTCAATTTATAAACAATATGTCTAACTGAGGACTGATGAATTATATGTTAACTATTTGTGATTGCTTTGTAACCCATTCTAGCTTTATGCAAATCAACAATTCTTGATTGTAGATGTTCTGAGATTTATTTTTTGTGAGGCATGGTTCAAATAAGCAGATACTTCTTGAGAATAGCAAAATGTTTGAGTGTTTAGTTTTTTATGTCAAGGTAGCTCTAAACCACACCTCTAATCCTGGTTCATTGATTGGACTTCAGGTTTGATAACTCTTGACTCCAAATAGCTTTTATCAAAGTGATTAGTCAGGGGTTCCAATACATTTCCAACCCACACTGTGTATGTTTGAATGATGTATTCAATATGGTCAAGAACAGATTGTGTTTGTTCATGATTGAAGCTTAGATAAAGATCATAAAATATTTTAAGACAGATTTATACATAAATGCTGGTTATTCCAAAGGGTTCACTTTTTTGCCACTGTAACTACTCAATCAAATTTCTATATTGTCACAATCAAATGCTTTTTACACTCCAGAATATTATTTCTTGAAGTGCTAAACAATTTATATGTTTCTTATTTTACTGGTAAGTACTGTAGTTAAATTTTTGCAGACCGACATTTTAAAAAACTTTGCATAAAATACTGAATAAAACATTTGAATGCTCTATATCAGGTTTTAAATACATATTTAGCATATAGTAACATTTACACTTCAGGAGCTAGCATTTAGATAAATAATTTATTGCACTTGTTACTTTTAGTACATTAACACAAAATTTTACATACATTACTCTATGGTACATTTGATCACCAGATACATACACTATATGGACGAAATCAGGTGTTTCAATCAGACCAATAGCAAAACGTGTATAAAATCAAGTACCTAGCCATGCAGTCTGCATTTACAAACATTTGTGAAAAAAATGAATTTATGCGTGGTACTGTGATAAGATGCCACCTTTGCAATAAGTCAGTTTGTGAAACTTCACAAAGGCATAATAGGCATAAGGCCAAGCTAGATATTGGATAAGGGCAGGTACTCCACGGTCAGCTGTAAATGGTATTATTGGAAAGTAGAAGCGTTTAGGAACAGCATCAACTCAACCATGAAATGGAAGATCACATAAAGTCACAGAGCGGCAGGGCCGGCCCTACAATGGAGCCGACTGGGGCAATTGCCCCAGGCGGCACTTTAGAAGGGGCGGCACTTTGCCGCCCCAAGCGGGTTTTGTTTGTTTGTTTTGAAGTGGAGGAGAGAGAGAGAGGGGCACCGAGTGGTTTTTGGTTACCCGCTCGGCGCCCCTCTCTCTCTCTCCTCTGCGGCGAGTCTCCGTGCTCTGTCACGGTGCCGGCTTGTAATGCAGAGCGCCGGAAGTGACGTGAATTTCCGGCGCTCAGCATTACAAGCCGGCACCGTGGCAGAGCAGGGAGACTCGCCGCAGGACTGTTTAAAGGTAAGTACCGGGGGGGTAGATAATGGCTTCGGCGAAGTTTAAAACGCCGCCCCCCCGGCGTCGGCGGGGGGGGGGCGGCATTTTAAACTTCGCCCCAGGCGGCGTTAAGTCTTCGGCCGGCCCTGCAGAGCGGGGTCACCTAGTGCTGAGGCGCATGGTGCATAAAAGTTGCCAATGCTCTGCTGATTCCATAACTGAATGAGTACCAAACGTCCACTGGCATTAATATTGGCACAAAAACTGTGGGGTGGGAGCTTTATGGAATGAGTTATCATGGTCAAGCAGCTGCTTGCAATGCCAAGCACTGGATCGTGTGCTGTAAAGTTCATCACCACTGGACTCTGGAGTAGAGGAAACATGTTCTGTGGAGTGACAAATCACTCTTCTCTCTTTTGGCAGTCTGATGGGCGAGTCTGGGTTTGATGAATGCCAGGAGAAAATTACCTCACTGCATTGTGCCAACTGAAAAGTTTAGTGGAGTAGGGATTAGGGTATGAGGCTGTTTTTAAGGGGTTGGGCGAGGTCCCTTATTTCCAGTAAAGAGAATCTTTATTGCTTGAGTATACCATGACATTTCGTACAACGATATGTTTCCAACTTTGTGGGAACAATATGGGGAAGGTACTCTTCTACTCCAGCATGACTGTGTCCCAGTGCACAAAGCAAATTCCATAAAGATGAGTTTGGTGTGGAAGAACTTGACTGGCCCACACACTGGGCCTGACCTCAACCCCATTGAACACCTGTGAGATGAATTGGAATGGAGATTGTGAGCCAGGCCTTCTCATCCATGCTTTACTGGATGAATGGGCAAAAATTTACACAGAAAGAATAAAAGCCAATGGAAAGCCTTCCCAGAAGAGTGGAAGCTGTTATAGCTGCAAAGGGAGAACCAACTACATTTAATATCGATGTATTTAGAATGCAATGTCAAAAAAGTCTCTGTTGGCCTAGGGGCAAGTATCTAAATACTTTTGTCCATATAGTATATTATATACACAAAGACAGTAGTAGAAGCATAATTAAACACTCATCTACAGACATCAGATAAGCCAGAAGGCTTGCTTTTTCCTCAGAAATCGCATGGTGCTGCCACAACCACAAGGGATTCTAGGTATGCATATGCAAATAAGGTATACAAAAAGATATACACACAAGGAGTGCAGGAAATTAACCTTGTATATGCCATTTTAAATACACCAAATTACCTATGCTCTGTGTTGAGCTGAGCCTATAACGCATTTAAATAAGGTTTAGATAACATTATGTGGCATCGAAGGCTAAGAAACTACATTCGGTATGTTGGTTTAAACAGAATCTTGTAGATCATTCAATACAATAACTTACTCCAAGCAGTCCTGTATTTTTGGGCATATTGGTGCTGCTGTCGCAGATAGCTGCCTCAGTGTTCTCCTTTTGAGGGCAGTAGGTATCATAAGCCAGGTAGAGAATTCCTCTGATCTCCCCTGACCAGCTCAGCAAGCTGTATAGTAAATGTAGGTCTAGTATCACAAGGTCTCTATTTGGGTAAGGTGGATGGATGGCCACAACCCCAGCCATGGCCACTTCTGATGGTGGTCCCACCCTCATCTGGGGTTGGTCCTACCAATGCTTTGATTTGAACACCTGAGGTGCAAATTTTTTTTTTTACATTTTACAAATATTGTACTGTTTACCTACATCCAGACTGTGAGAAAATAGATGTATGTGTACATGTTTCAACCTGAACTGGTAAGCCAGAATCTGGACACTGACGGAAACCAATGGTTATAGTGAGAACAAGAACCTGGATACTGAGAGCTGGAAATTGTTCTTAAGAACCTTAATACAAGGAGTAGAAGTTGGCTTCTTGCACAACAAGAACCTGGATATGGCCACAAGAAGCTGTCTTTTGATGCCCACCTTAGAGTTAGAAGTGCATGTAAACCAACTTTTTAAAACCCAGAGGTAAGACTAGTGTTATTGGTACCTGAGTGAAGTATTTCTTCAACAGCACCCTCTCTGGTAAATAATACACACATAATAATACATATACTCACTCTAACACCATACACTAACAAACACACTCATATATTTATGCATACATTTACACCTATCCCACTCTCCATCTCCCCTCTCCCAGGGGCCACTAAGTTTACCTCTGACACCATCCTCTGACACATAAGCTCATGTTTAATCCCATACACGTACATGCATGCTCACACTATACTCTTAAACACACATGCATGCATATCACTATATGCTCACGCACATGCTATCGCTATATGCATGCACACACACTCACCCTAACACCATACACTTATGCTAACACCATAAACTTACATACACACTCTCTGATCTTCTCCTCTCCTTCTATCCCTTTGTCTCACCTCTCAATTATTTTACCTTTCCCCTTTCATCCCACAGATATCTAGCTTGCTCACTTGTCCTCCCTCCTTCTTACCTTGCACATGGAGCCATCATCTTTATCTCATCATCATCTTTTCCCTCTATGTTCACGTTGCTGCAACTACCGTGGTTAACTGATGCCTCTATTAAAGGGCACCTGTACCCACTGCCATGAAAACCATGAAAAGTAGATCCACCCTATGGAGAGGACCAGACAGGACCTACCCACAAGAATAAAAACCAGCAGTTTTCAATGCAGCTATTTCCTTTTCTAGCAGTATGTTTTTAACATGTCCAGGCTGTGATTGTAATTATTAGGGTATTGTTTAAAGAATAGTAATTTATTGTATTGTAAATGTAATGTTATATAAACTCTTATAAACACGTGTTTATTTCACACACATAACCTAACCAAGATGGAGTGAAAGTTATTTAGCCAAAGCACTGTTTAATAAAAAATGTAATTGATAGCACTCACCTAAGCAGTCCTTTACACGTAACTTAAGACCATATGCTTTTTAGGTGTATAGTGACTGCTAATGCACAGGTTTGGTGCTTATATAGTTAAAACTATTACTACCCCTTTAAAATTACTCAATAAAGGAAAAACCCTATGATTGATGACATGTGTTACCTATTCTTTGACAGGACGCATATTCAGCAATACAAAATGGAATTAGAGGGAATCATTAATGTTGACTAAAACAAAGAATAGATGGATGGGATAATATTGAACCCCAGTTATGTCACATGCTTGCTATAAATCAGCCACATATACATTAAGTAAAAACAATACCATAACCTATAGTATTGGCTTCAGAATCAATCATTTCAAAATGTATTGATGTCATAATTTTTAAGAGTATTAAATGCATACATATAGCTAGTGGGTAAAATTATTTCAAAAGCTTTGGCACTGCATTACAACAGGTTCCTGTAATCCAATTTATAAAAGCTTTTTTTAAATTATTGCATGAAAAGTGATTTTAAAAAATTATTTCTTTGTTCAATTTGTGTTTTAACAAACCTATTTTTTCCCTCAATGCTATGAAATCTTTTACTGAATTTCTACTATTGCGAGGATATGTAGACTGTAAAAGTATAAAATGTAATCTAGCATAAAATATTAATAATTACTTTAATATCTATATACACGAGGGATGGGATAACAGCTTTTGACCAGGGGATAGCCAAGTGGTCCCCCGCCCCCTCCCTGTCTAAACACAATCTTTTCAGTGCAATCTAGTTAATCCACACTCACCTACCCAGTCATTCATGTACATACATACCTTAAATGGACAAAAGTATCGGGACACCTGACCATTACACCAACATGGACTTTTATGCATTCTAAATACATATACATTAATATGTAGCCCCCCCCCCACTATAACAGCTTTCACTCTTCTGGGTGGAGTGTTTTTGGGGGAATTTTTGCCCATTCATCCATTTGAGCATTGAAAGCATTGCACTGTCCAAAATGTCTTGGTATGCTGGTAGCCATAAACAATATGTCACAGGCTAGACCCACATAAGATGGGGTCATATTCCATAATTATACTGAGACTGGAAAGCAACTTCACTTCTGAACAAACCCCTATGATGTTGTTTTTTTATCATATTGCTTTAAGCTTCCTATTTTTCAAATTCATAAATTGCATTAGTAAGGCACAGAGGCGGTGCCATAATAAGGCCCTCAGGTGCTCACAATTTCCCTTGCCTCTCAAGTGCACAGTTTATGTCATGCTCTATGTGGTGGGAATTGCTGCACTAGTGAGAAGATAATTATATTTTATGGTTATGAAGCATGAGAAAATATATGCAATGCAGTATAATCAGGGCAATGCAGTATAATCATGTTAACTTTAACATGTTAAATAAAGTTAAAACAAAAAAAACGGTGTTTTAATTTAAGTCCCGGGCAGGGGCGCCGAGCGGTCGCTCGTGAAGTTTTCAGCAACCGCTCGGTGCCCCTCACTCTCCGTGACTCCGTCGCGGTGCTGGCGTTTCATGCTGAGAGCTGGAGTTATTCTGGCGCTCAGCTGTGAAGCGCGCACCGCGGCAGAGCGGGAAGACGGACGCCTCCCGCTACCACCGCAGGACTCCGGCAACAAGGAAGGTAAGTAAAGATAGGGAGAAGGGGTAGGGAGGGTAGATAGTGAGAAGGGGCAGGGAGGGTAGATAGTGAGAAGGGGCAGAGGGGGGAAGGCCGTGAGAAGGGGCAGAGGTGGTTTATAGTGAGAGGGGGGAGATTTGTTTCCTTTCTTTTGTTTTGGGATGGGGACGCCAGAGGAGTAGTCCGCACAGGGCACCAGAACACTTAAGGCCGGCTCTGAGTATAATTGGACACATGATCTGTGCACCATGAATGTTGCTGGTTTCCCATTCTTCCTGCATGGATGTGTATGTGAGTTGTAAGTAAGTACTATTTGCCAGTGCTAATGAGAGTTGCCTTTAGTGCAATTGGAGTTCCCTCCAGGGAATTCAATTTTGCTGTGGAATTTGCTTTAGTAGACTAAAGTATGATAATGTTTGCCGGTGTACTGGACATTGGACAGCAGTGGGCCCATAGAGGCTAGGCAATAGGTATACACTATTTTATTATATTGTTTTCTTTAACCCTTGGGTTGGTAGGCACTAATATCTTAAAGGTTTCTTAAAAATATATATTTTTTATTTTTTAACTTTTCTCTTCTCACTCCTATATCCCAAATGCTAATGGCACAGTGATCAGGAAGCAGAATTGTGTAGCCCTGTTTTCCTGACAACAGTATGAGTGATCAATCAGCACAAGATGTTTATCCCAATTAGAGTCTGTATAGATGTTGCAGGGTCTTTATTATGCTGACAGGACATACACCATGAGGGAGGGGAGGGGGGCTTCACCACAATGCATGTCTAGGCATTCAAACATTATCAATTGTAAAGACGAGTGTACTGACCATATTCAACTGAATATTCCATTGCTGATCCAGCAATTTGTCTTCTGTTAGGGAAGACTGGCCTCCAGTCCATAATGTGCTGTGCAGTACCTCAGAGGGCCAGAAGCCACTTGTGCATGTATTTTGCACAAATTTAAACTAAACAGTTGTACTTTGCTAGTCCAGCCATCAGAACATCTTATGTTTATGGGGATTACAAAGGGAGAAAGCTATAGCTGCAACCAGGCCTTTGTAATTTTTTACATCCAAAAATAGATTCACTGACCAATAAGGATATTTTGAAGAAATGTAACCACTAGAAGATGGATGGATACTCTGATGGATATATTTATGAATCACTAGTTGAAGTCTTTTAGATTAAAATTGTTCTCTCTCTCCCGCTTGTATTTTGCTCTTCATTCTTGAGATTGTAAATGTATGTTTGGTGAAGAGGTAAAGCAGATAGCATTTCAAAGAAGGTATGTTATATTGCAAGGGTGTCCAACCTGCGGCCCTCCAGCTGCTGCAGGACTACATCTCCAATACTCTTCTGCCAGCCACTTAGCTGAAACAGCATTATGGGAGATGTAGTCCTGCAGCAGCTGGAGGCCGCAGGTTGGACACCCTTGTTATATTGCAATACTATGGCTAGTTATATTGTCAGTGGATATAGCATGCAGGATTTAGCTGCACATTTTATTCTTTAGGGCATATATTACACTGCCTTGTGCTTCACTGCACATTTAAATTCCATGGTTCCCCTATTCGACTTGGAAACCAAAAAAGTTTCAGAAGATTTCTTAAACTAAAAACTAGATTAGTAGTTCGCAAGATGAGTCATTGTCGTTTAAGTATAAATAGAAAATCTTGCCACTTTGCATAACACAGATTACATAAAATATAAAGAATGAGATAATAACCAATTCTCTATGTTTTGGTGTTAATCTAGATCTCAGCAGACCTTTAGGACTGTCAGTCATCTGCTTTATCTTTAATTCAAGGACAGATTCAATCCAAGACAACGAAATGGCCATTAAAGAAATAAATCTAATTTTATGAAAATCTCATACAGTACGTGGTATTCATTTTGAAAGAAATTGGCTATGGAATAACTGCACAAAAAGCTGATATTTTTTCTGGGTTAATTTTCAGTGACAAATGTGGAAAAACAAAGCAAATCAAAACAAAACGAGGTACTTTCCTTTTATCCAGAGCCAATAGGTTTGAGCCAATATGTTTCTTTTGAATATGTGAATCAGTTTTTTTTTATTCGTTTTTTTGAATATGTGTAAATACTTGGTTTAGGTTTTTTTTTATATGTTTGTTTGAATATACGTTTTAATACGTTCACTTCACTCAACCTCATACCGAAGAAGTAGTAGTTCTGGTGTCAAGAAGGATTTTTTTTTCCATAGTTTGTGCAAAATTGGAAAGAGCTACAACTGGGTTTTCTTGCCTTCTTTTGGATCAACAGCAAGAAATAAACAGATATGGGAAAGGCTAAACCTGATGGACGCATGTCTTTTTTCAGCCTATCTAACTATGTAACTATGGTGTTCTTACAAGAGAAAAGTGTACTGACGGCTGGGCTACTGTGTCAAAATGGTCACGAAATTAAACTCTACTTTGGCTTGAGTATTTTCTTTGTGACAGCTGTTCATTTCTTCTATTGCTAGGCCAAGGAATTGAGGTTGATCAAGTAGTGCAAGGATGAATTGTGCATGAATAAGAACACAACCATCGACTGGAACAACTACATGCGAGAAGTCTGCTTTAACGACTTCACTGTACTACCAAAACAGAAAATTGTATGTGAAGGATTAATTGTCAGAATTGACAAGAGCTTGTTCACTAAGCGTAAGAACAATACCGGCTGAGTATTCCCAGCAGTTGGTATTTGGAAGAATTTGTCGGGAGACCTGCAAGTGCTTCTTGGTTGAAGTTACCGATCACAGTGCAGCAACCTTAATGACGGCAATTTTGAAAAATATCGAAACAGAATCTATAATTTACTCAGTTGGTGCACCTACAAGACCGAGGGGTTGAAAGATGCAGGGTCTGAGCATTTTAAAGTCAATTATCACTACAACTTCATTGATCCACACACAGAGCATCAAGCGAATGTGAGGGTCTGCTAAATGGCGCAATAAACAACACCGAGGAACAGCACATCATCATTTGGACACAAGGACGTATTTGAGTCACTGATGGAAGCAATGAAAGTTTGTTTGGCCTTCAAAATCTTAATTACAATTGTTATTGTGTCTCTATTGTTGCATGGGTAAATTGTTTTGAATAATAAATAACTTTTTTTTAATGGGTCCGGATAACAGGAAAGTACCCAAAACGGAATAAATGAGCAAAACAACTATATTATAGTAACTCTGAATAATGGAAAATGTTCAACTGTTAGAAGTTTCAGCACCATCCACAATATACAGGACAAGCAGACACTTCCAGCTACTTCGTAAAGGACTGAATTACCCCAATATATAAAAAAAAATCCCTCAGACTAAGGAAGGGGGTGGAGCCACAGTAGTCGCAGGGCACATAACAAGCATAGGCAGACAGATACATCTAGCTACTTGGCACAGTACTGAATTTCCCTAGTATTAGAAAAATGTAAATAATTGACTACAACAGAGTAAGCAAGGATATAGAGGAGCATCAGCAGTAGTAAAGCACGTGGCCTGGGAATGCACTAGCAGACAGGCACATAGAGAGCCTTGGTGCAGGAATGAATTTCCACAATATTCCAAAAAAGGAATGGATCATGTAATCATGGAGTAATTGCTGCAAGTTTGCCACTGATCCAAAGTTGTGCTGTGGTGTGTTGGTTCATACCAGAATTGGTAAAAAGTTCTAACACCTTGGTTGACTCATTTGTGACACAATATGCACCTTGCAGTATGTCCATCTCCCACACTCTCAAACTAATCCCACACTTTACTAAGGTGCTGTGTACCAGGTAAGGTAGTTGTGGTACTTACATGTTTTTGATGGTACTGGTTGCAGTTCATGTAGTAGAACCAATGGTTTAGCTACCCTGCTGCTTTTGCAGAGTTAAAGGAGCAACACATTTGAACAGAGAAATGTGTCACTTGAGTCTCATCAATTACCAAATCCTTTTCCACCCTTTATGAGTAAGACTTACTTGTGCGGTAAGGGTTGACCTTCCTTCTTCTTACTTTCTTCTAATTCAAACATAGATCTTTACTCAGAGGAATTAGAAATATTTTATAGAACAATCAGGTCCTCGACAAGCAAGTCTTCCCTTCTCTCACCAGGATACGCCACCATAATCAGCAAACAACAAAACACAGGAAGTAGGCAGGTATCTGTGGAGGCGTATAATTAAAAATCCAAACTCCCCACGGTTATAATTTCTTTATTTATTGTATATCAGCATTTCATCAAATGACAATAAAAAGCATAAAGGATCATCTGGGATGGAAACAGAACACATGAAATATTTGGCACTAATCATAAGCAGTTTTTTGTTTGCTTGCAAGACTATTTAAACATAAATGACATTAACTATTACAGTATCTGGGTAAAATCCAATCAAAATCCAAAAAAGAAAAACCACAATAAAAGAGTAACAAACATTTATTTAAAAAACAGGTTCTGTAGGAGAAATTATATCTTGTATAGAGATGTGGGATGAAATTATATCAAATGCATGCTCCAGTCAATAAGTCTTAATGGTTGTATGCAAACATATGTATGCATCTGTTACACATCTAGTAAGTAACATTCCAGCAATGGCAGTGCTTGCAGTGTTGATGGCACCAGTAGCGGTTGTGGTGGTAGTAGTTTTATTCCATGAATAACCATAGAATAGTTCACAATCAATTTCCTCTTTGATCCCTCCAAGTGAGTCCTTGGTAAGGACTAAAATTGAGTCTCATGTTCGTAGGTGGGGTAGAGAATATTTTTAGACTATTATATCCAGGATGTTTGCTAGGTTTGTATTTCTTGCTTTAGGCAAGGATGCTTCAGTCTATTTGGGACTAGTATACTAGGTAAAAATGGGAAAAAAAGTCCTTTGCTCTGCCTAAATTGCCACCAATATTTTATGATTTACTATGTGTGTTAAATATATATGATTTGTCATGAATAGTAATTATTTAATAGGTTTTGCTAGTTGGGTAAATGTGCAACTGTCTTAAGCCCCAATAAGAAACAGGATTTCAAAAAGTAATGTATTGTGTGCATGCACGGTCCCGTGCTCTGCCTAATTTGTCATCAATATTTTCACGTGAGCATAAGAAGTGCCACACGGAGCAATGGATCACGTGGATGGTCGGGTGCGTCGCTTACCTGGAGAACACATGGCACCAGGATGAATCCATGGAGGCCCCACCTCACAACGTACATTACTTAAAGGATTTGCTGCTAAAATCTTGGTACCAGACACCACAGCACACCTTCAGAGTTCTAGTGAAGTCCATGCCTCGATGGGTCATGGCTGTTTGTCGGAAAAAGGAGGACACACAATATTAGGCAGGTGGTCATAATGTTATGGCTGATCGGTATATGTCTGTGCTTCTCCCTTCTCCTTAAAAAATGCTGATTGGCCAAAGTGGAAAAAGCAAGGAAAAAAACTCCAACAATTACAACCAAATCCATCAATGAGACCATCCTCTGATGGACGCAGACAACCCCCGCTGTGAACCGCACCTCCTTCCGGCTGCAGCGATTGTACGCGAATCGCATAGACGTCTACCTGCTGCCCGGACAACGCACTGGGAGTCAGAAGCACCGGTAAGCTTTTTTTTGGGGGGGGGGTTAAATGGGGGGCTTAAGGCATTTCTGTAGGCAGAGTGCTCTATGAAATGCCTTTTAACCCCCTTAATGCCACTCTGCCTCCAGAAATGCCCTTTAACCCTCTATACGCCACTCTGCCTCCTGAAATGCCTTATACCTCCCTATATGCCACTCTGCCCCATAATATGCTTTTTAACCCCTAAATGCCAGAGTGGCACATAGGGGGTTGGGGCACAGTGGCATTTAGAGGGTTAAAAGGCATATCATGGGGCACAGTGGCATTTAGGGGGTATAAGGCATTTCTGGGGCAGAGCGGCATGCCTGGGGGCAGATGTGCATACCTGGGGGGCATGTTGGAAAATAAAAGGAAATAAAACCAAAATGTTTTTCTCAATCATAGCTCTTATTAAAAAAATAGTTTACATGAATTAACATTTACTGGTAAAAAAAATTCCTATAGGGTCGTCTTATATTCAGGCTTTTTCTTTTTTTCCTAAATTAATATTCAGATTTTGGGGGGTCGTCTTATATTCAGGGTCGTCTTATAATCGAGCAAATACGGTATATACTGTATACAGTCATGCTCACACACACTTACACATTCATAGTTGTACATAAAAATGTTTTCACATACATCCGTGGTAACACGCACTTATACATAGATAGTCATGCTCACATACATACAAACATAAATACCTAAATCAAAAATAGGGGACTATCCTCTGAAATTTGAGACATCTGGTCAACCTAGATATGGTTCTCATGTAAATGTGTATTTATGTTCTGGTACATCTACACAAACAATAGATACATGAGGTTATAAAGAGCAATTATTTTGCTCCTATTACAGATAACCCTCATATTGTTTTATAATCTGACATTTATGTCCAGTAATTGGATGGGAGCAATTGCTCACTAACACTTTAGATACTAGGCAAACTTTTCAAGTGATTAAGGTAAATAAAAAAATACTGTCTGATAATTAAACCAGGCTTGTGTGTAGCTGGCCTTCTATACTTAAGCCACAACGGACCTCCAAAGTTGCCTTCTCAACATGTGAAAAATGAAAATGTCAAATAAAGGTCCAATGAGTTTCAAGGGCAGTGATTTTCAATTTCAATCCCAAAGGCAATCTCGCCAGTTCATATTTTTCAAGCAGTTGAGTTAACTGCTTTGTTTTTTTTTCACTGATTCACTTATACTAATTAAAGAGCAACCCAGGCATTTCTGGAAATGTGTTGAAACATTGGAATTTTATGGAGTATGGAGGAAAAGACCACTCTTCTAGGAGAAAACTAAATGAAACTATGATACATATGTTACAATCCACAATATTATATATATAACATACACATGCACACTTTTTTAAGGGGTTGTATATGAAATTCACACAAGGACACTTTGAGGGCTTTGTAATGGATATGTAAATCACATCTTGGAGATGTGTACAGTGACATTGTCAATCTGCATGCATTAGGAGACACATTCATAATAGATATTAATGACATACACGTCTTTACCGTTCTTTAAGAAAATACTCACATAATCAGATGGGACACCAATAGAAAAAAAAATTGGGTAAAAAGTTGTAACATCCAGTCCCCACAGGTATGCTGCTGCACTTCCAGGTTCTGTGCATGTCACTCTTAAAGTGACATACACAATATTGTCCTCCAAGCCTCATTTTCACCCCAGATGCAGGGATTGGAATTGGAGGGCTATTTTGGATCCTGCTTATTTTGTTACACCAGTTTGACCTTTGGCTGTTCGTGACCATCCAGATATCTCCAGTCCTTGACCTCAGCTTCCACCTAACCACAAGTTTATCCCGAACCTGGCTTGTGACCCAATTTATTCAGTTATCTCAAGTCGTGGACTTTTGTTTCTACCTGACCACAAGTTAATATACCTCTTGCCACTGGTTTCCAGACTTTCGCTCCTCTCCAGTCTGGAGAGGAGCGTGGCCCGCAAGGGTAGGCTCCGAGTGGCCGGAGCCCAGATTTTCCCAGGTATGACCATAAGGCCTCTGGCCTAGATTGACCAGACATCCTCAGTTTCCGGGAACAGTCTTCAAATTGAAGACACTGTCCTCAGACAAATTATGTCCCCGGATGCAGGGACGGATTAACGTTCACTTCCGCAACCCCTGCTGCTTCCTTTGCAGTGTGTGCGAGCAGAGTCTCTTGTACCACCCAGGGGAAGTAGGAACCCAGCAGAGTCACATCAATTTACGTCACTTCACACGACCATGCTCAATTCCTGCTTCCCCTGGGTGGTACAAGAGAAGTATCGGTGTGGAAGAGCCTGCCCTGGTGTGTGTGTCTGGGTGTTGATGTGGCAGAGCCTGTCCTGTTGTGTGTTTGGTTGTTCATGTGGCAGAACGTCTCCTGGTATGTGTGCGTTTGGGTGTCGGTGTGGCAGAGCCTGTCATGGTGTGTGTTTGGGCGTCGGTGTAGCAGAGCCTGCCCTGCTGTGTATATTTGATCATCTGTTTCATGGTTCTTACTGTAGAAATAAATAGAACTATTCAATTCAGAGGTCAAAACATTCCGAGCTCAGAAATCAGTGAGACGAAAAGTCAAGGTATTGTTTTATTTACTCTATTTCAATCTGCATATTTTATTTAAAAGGTTTAGTGGCACTAAATTGTGACTTGAGGTGTCCCATGTATGATGACTTTTTTCACATATACGATTCTATCCTACACTATCTGCCTAACACTAATGTCATCTTTATTCACTACACATTGATGCTGAGAAGATTCTCTTTTATTTATTTCTATAAAAAGATCCACCAAAATCCTCAGCACCAGGCCCACGATGCTCTTAATCTGGCCCTGCTCAAAAGTATTTTTTTATCTCATGGACAAAATGTGAAAAATAACATATATATCATACAATCACTTCATAAACACATACCAAATACACTGCATATATATAGTTTGAAGAAAATATGCTTATAAAATAGTTTTTTTTTACCATTTGCCAATTTAAAAAAATGTCTGTGTCATTTAGTAATCAGCTTTATTACATAGGCATGATTTTTGCAAAATGTCAGTAAATGAGGCTGCATCTGCCAGCCTTGAAAAGAGACAAAACGTTGCAGCAATGTAGAGTTTACCATTTTCTAATTATATATCAGTATTATTTAATACTGTTCAATAATGAACTATTAAATACATAAGATTTGATTTAATAGGTCTCTGCAGGACACATTAGCTGTCTTTATTGCTGTATACTTAGACTATTGTATATTTAGACTATTGTACAATCAAATACAACTTCTTATTCCAATGGCTGTATTTGTACTTACCTTATGTTAACTAATGGATGATCTTCTTCTGCCACATGGTGGTGTCTGTTGTACAGTAATTTCATACAGAGCTTGTCTGTGCCATCACAGTGCATATTCCAGAAATGCACACTTGGTAGACATTTGAATGCATTGAATAATTCACAAAATAAACATTGATAGACGTAATATTATTTACCAGCAACGTCTTGCTCTGTGGATGGGTCTAGTAAGAGATGCGCACTTCTGTAAAATGACAAATTGCCATGTCAAGATCTATAGCATAATGGTTTGGAAGATATTGTTCAAGAATTAGAAGATATAGTGAATAAAGTTCTGAGCTCAGCTGTTTAAATATTTGTGGTTGTGATTATGTATTGCTTAGTTTGCTACTATGTCACAGTACCCCAATTTCTATGGCACCAAGCCAGCAGTACTACTGTACATTACATTAAAGAGAGAGAGATTTTGTTGTTTGTTAGTAGGATTTAGATTTTTTTTTTTTATATCAGCAAGTAAAAGGTGCAATAATTAAACAGAGCAGCTCATGTGTTCAACTTGCATATACATAGGAGTCAAGACAATAAGCTACAGTACATGCGAAGGAAGCGTACATAAGCACATTTTCTGGTAAGCAAAAGCAGGCATGGCGAGGAGGAAACAAGATAGATTTCTCATGCTCGAATTCCAATAAAAATAGAATGCATGTGCGTTGCTTTGAGTGCAGCAAATTGGGCTCCTATATGTATTTTACTCAAATTGGAGATTATAATTCAGAACAAGGGCACAACAATAGCCACTATTGATTATATTATCCTTTAGCAAAATAACCCGGGAACCGTTTTAAAGATCAGAATGCATTGCATGGAAAAAATAGGTCACAAACACCAATAAAATTGCTATTGGTCTGTATTTTTGACAGGTAATTATGAACTGCAGCATATCAGCTAAACAACAATGCATCTCTATAATAAAAATTCTTAATGTTTTCCATGCAGCAAAATATTTGCATTGTTTATAAAAGAAATCTTAATGTTTCTCATGCAGCAAAATGCATTATTATGAAAAAGATCTTAATGTTCCCCATGCAGTAAAATATTTGCATTGTTCTAAAAATAATAATATACAGACATTATTTTACTTAATTGAATTGAAAAGATATACATAATAATATTAGATGTATTATATCCATTGTGCTGGAATAACATAAAAAAAAATAAATAGAAATGAATAAAGCAACCGAACTTAGTTTCATGTGCTTTTGATGTGCTGGTGGGATGCTTATGGGATGATAGTTACAGCTAATGGCTATTTCTTAGGAGATTTAGCTGCTCTGTCTAGAAAGTGAAACTGATTCTCTTATGCTTCTAATGTCTGAGCCAATCGATCGTTCCTAATGGAGTCTCTTTAAAGAAGGAGCGAGGTGCCACAGCCTACATAAAGTGATCTACGGCTCTATTGTCCTGGCTTCTTGTCCTTAGATGAGGGATCGGGCTTAGTTAGTAACAGAGATCAAAAGGATAAAGGCTGTAAATAAATTCTTAAAGTGCTGACCTTTCCTCGATGTGCTCATTATATTAATGTGCTGCAGATAAGGGAAAGAGTGATATTGTGCTGTCTCAATGTGATGCTGAAAGAGAAGACAGACAGGGAGAGCATTCTTAGTTGTGTAGTACAAGTGAAAGCTTTGGATTCAAGAAGAGATTATATTATTCTTTACCGCTAAGATCACCATCTGAAAATGATTTGCTGGTGGATACGTGTAAAATGGTCAATGACAGTAATGCTGCATGATAGATGTGAAAACACGCATCACGTCTTAAGTATTTGCTTCATTGTCAGAGGATGCAGTGATTAGAAGCATTAGAAGTATCAAGGGAGTTGCACTTCCACAAGAGCTGGAGAGCAGCCTTTTGCATGATGCGTGTATACATGTAACACAGGGACTCTTAACCCTTGTCAGTCTGTGCTGCTAAGAATATGGCTGTTTTTAAGAGGATGTTATTCGGCATATCTAGCTAATACAGCGACTTGGGGACCAGAACACCATTGTGAAGCGAAAATCACCTCTTTTGAAAGCACGGTATAATAAGTTTGCATTATATACGGTGCTACTGATAAAAAGCTGAAAGCTCTGCCACCAGAAAACTGCCTTACGAGGGGAGCATGCACCCAAAATAACAAAATGAATATAATTGAAAAGCGCCACATTTGGAAAACTATGCTAATCGTAGTAAATACTGTCCTACTGCATCAGAACCTCTTTTGATATAGTGATTCTGAGTATGGTTGACTACTGGAGACTAGCATCTACTTAGAAAATCTCATTTTCCAAATTACAACTGAAACATCAGCAATTGAGAAGAAATAAATAAATCACAAAAGATAACTACAAGAAAACTAATGCGAGAAGGCAAGGACAAGGATTTTTTTCTGTCACTAGCAGGGGTGTAGTTAAAATGTATGCACATTGTCTACGCATAATGGGAGTGCAATGTCATGATACTACCCAGACATAATCTTAGTACAATATTTTATGTTAAATAATCATGACACATTTCAGTAAGATGCACACCCTTCATTCACCAAAGCAAAGTCACAGCACACAGTAAGTACACACAGTGAGTACACTGCTGCACTATTAAAACTGTTAGTCTAGAATAGACATGTCCTATACTCTACCTTCACTACACATTAAAACAAATATATGGGCAAGGTCTTTATGAAAAGAAGTGCTTTAAGAAGTCTGTTTACCAATTTGCAACTTCTAGTTCTGGTAACCCAGAATAATTCAGCTTAAACTTAACTGACCACATCAAGATATTGCACAAGAATCTCCTGGATGACTCTATATACCACATACTTACATTGTTAACTATTCAATAAGAACAGCCAGCTCAGGCCAACTTATTCCAGACAATTAATTGTGGTAACACAAAAAAGTGGGACTCCCCCTTAAATATTTCTCCAGAATTACTTATCATAAAGAATGAAGTCACGAAGCCATGTCATAATAGCAGCCAATGGGGACAGTAAAAAGTGCTTTGATATTTTGTTTCCTCTTAGTGACGCCCAATGCTCTGAAAGAACATCACCAAACACTTTTAATACCCATGGTAAAAAAAAAGTCTGTCTTACTTGGGTGTATCAGGGGATTTATAGCTAAAATGATCTGACAGCACACTTTGGAGCCTTTTTTAGGACACAATGTTTTTTACATGTTGCAGACAAGCACATGTGAAGCAGGATGTGGGATGTATAAACTCTTAGAAATGTTGTGTAGCACTTTACTGCACATGGTCAGCTGGGTGACATGAAACAACAACCGGCGTGTTCACCCTAGTTCTAATTGACGACCACAGTTACTCCTGTACGTTTATTTAAGATTGGTGACTCTAAAAACTTGAATCTTCTTTTCATTCCCTATGTTCCAATAATTTAAATCTAAACATAGCTTAATATATTAAACATGTAGTTAATTCATTTGCTAACATATAGTAGATTCGTGATCTAAAGTAAAATACTTATCATTTTTGATATCACAGTTTACAATGTACATGTTTTATGACATGTTACTACGACATCATTTAACTGTAGCATTGGAAACATTATATAAATGTAGACACGGCCATATGGTACAACACAATATATTCTTTCAAATACCTTCAAGAAAATGAAGCCATGCTTCAATCCTAATCAGTGGTAAAAAATAATAAAAAAAAAATAATGATGTGATGTTCCTATGTCACTCATGCTAAGCGTTGACAAGAATTTAATTCACTGGAAAAGTGGGTATTGACAGATATGTATACATTTAAATGAACCTTGTCTTGTGAAAATTTCTCATTCTGTCTTTGCTCCACAAAAGGGCATACATTCTAATTGATCCCAAATGATGCATGTTTAATGACTGAAAAACAGCTGACCTCTTAGAGATGTGAAAATACCAGCCATAGTTATTTATCGCAAATGATCCATAGACTAAATACATTTAAAACAATGTCATGGCATAGTACAAGATAATACGATGAACCTTTAATTCCTCATACATGACTAGCTTTCATAGTAAGGTTATATTACTATGATACATTATTTATTTATACTGTTTTACATACGTAGATACATATATACGGAATATCTAAAGTTATTTTCACGTGCTGATCTATAGTGTATGGAATAGTTTTTATTGACTATACTTCGAGTTGTAGGTGTTTTTATGTTCTGCACTCAAGGGGTACAGTACCCACACGTGCCCTGAGCAATGTCGTTCTGGCAAACTATAATATCTTAGCATGAAAATGTTTAACATAAATTACACCTGCACTGTCTGTATAGAACCACTTCAGAGGTAGATGTGTGCATGTTAGGTCACATTTGGGATTATACACTCATTTTTGAGATACAGATTAACAAATAAGGCAAAAAAAGGAGGCAGAATGATGATTAGACAGTAGAACATAGAGAGTGCAAAACTAAAGGGGAAAAGGAAAACCTTAACCAGAATAAAAAATGTTTTGCAGAAATACACAAACATACTGTGAGTGTTGTTTATACCGCAATTGTGTGTACTTCTATAAGCCACTCTCCTGAGGAAACCTTGCCCAATGTCCTTGAATTTCAAAAATGAAATAGTCACCCAATGTATAACTTAAATGACATGAAATATGTACATCATGTACAGTATCACAGACATTTCAGTTTGTAACCACATACTTAGCTATCATACTGTTTTATAGTTTAAAGCATGGAAGATAAAAAGTTAAGTCATATTTGGTTTCTACATACATATTGACATGGAAATCACACGTTGACTAATCTGTTATTTATTTCATATAAAATGTCATCTATGGATGTTTTTATATGTATCTGTCTAGGCCTCTAAAACAACTCACCGTTTCATAAATAAGCATTATAGGCTAATATAAAATACCGTATTGGCTCGGATATAGGCCGCCCCCGTATATAGGCCGCACCCTAAAAGTTTGGTGCTTTTTTAAAGAAAAAGTTTTTTTTCTTTAAAAAAGCACCAAAAAAAACATGCTGCCACTGTCCTCCCCCCCGAGATATGCTGCCACTCTGTGTCCCCCCCCCGAGATACGCTGCCGCTGTCCTCCCTCCCCGCGATACGCTGCCGCTGTCCTCCCTCCCCACGATACGCTGCCGCTGTCCTCCCTCCCCGCGATCCGCTGCGCTCCCTCCCCGAGATCCGCTGCCCTCCCTCCCCGAGATCCGCTGCCCTCCCTCCCCGAGATCCGCTGCCCTCCCTCCCCGAGATCCGCTGCCCTCCCTCCCCGAGATCCGCTGCCGCTGTCCTCCCTCCCCGCGATACGCTGCCGCTGTCCTCCTCTGCCCCCCCTCCTCGACTTACCGGAGCAGACTCCCGGGTGTCTTCAGGGCCGGCGAGGGACATCTACGCAATACGCGTATGCAACTTCCGGTACCGTTAGCGGAAGTTGCATTTGCGTATTGCGTAAATGTCTCCCGCCGGCCCCGCAAGACACCCGGGAGTCTGCTCCGGTAAGTCGGGGGTGGGCAGAGGTAAAACGCTTAGATAACCTCCCGTGCCGGCACCCCCCCCCGTGGGAAGTGCTGGCAGGGGAGGCTGTCTGAGCGTATCGGGGAGAAGGATGCAGGTCCCCTGCACCGCTGCGGGGGATCTGTATCTTAACCCCGCTGCCTGCCCGGCGCCCGGGACTGCATGTCCCGGGCGTCGGGCGCTAGACCCCGAATATAGGCCGCACCCCCACTTTAAAAACTTAAAGTGGGGGAAAAAAGTGCGGCCTATATTCGAGCCAATACGGTATGTATTTCTTACCTTTGGAATATGACACTTTGATGGATAGACCTAATGGCCTTTTAAATCTGTATTACATTTCTTACCTTCTAGTTAATAATCATATTATGCAGCCTATCTAAGGGGGGTGAGGTAAATAAGGTTAACTTTGAATGTCTCAGGCAAGCACCAAAATGGTAGTAGAAATTATAGACATTCAATAAACCTGGGTGAGGCAGTCAAATGTTGATTATGTAGTGAATCATGTAGTATCAGTGTAGGCAGAGTGGATTACATGTAGAAAGAAACCAGTAGTCCTTCAGTAAGTATTTATTAGATGTTAGATATTTGATTTAACATAATATCTAAATGTCTCTGTGACCAAAGATCAGTTAAAATTACAGCTTTAAATAGGCTTATTTTAAAATAGTATACATAAAGCACTTAACAAGGTAGATGGTAATAACATGATGGGGCTTGGGTGTTGTAGGCTCTTCTTGAAATGATGGAGAAGAAAGAGTAGTTATGTCACATGATTTTAACACATGTTCCCGGCACTCATGTTTCACTAATGCCTAAAATAAATACATATTTAGACAGGGTCGGCCCAAGAAATTATACTGCCTCCCATAAAACTATGCCCACTAAACCATGCCCAGACACACACAAATCCACACAGATATACACACAAACCCAGACAAACACGCTAACATACCCAGACGAAAATACTATCTTACCCAGATATATACAAAATACAGGTAGACACACACACCAGACATACACACACATGAACCTGGAGACGCAAAAAACCAGACAGATACATACACAAATAACCAGACACACATGCTAAGATACACAGAGACACACGTACCCACACACATAAATCCAGGCAGAGACACACGCTAACCCATAGACACAGAGGCTAACCCATAGTCACACACACAGATGCAAACCCAGACACACATGCTAACATGGTATAAAAAGGAAAACCAGGGACTCAGACTTACCTCTTTATCTTTGTGAGATTCAAATAAGGGTTGGAATACATGCACAAGCTATACATAAAATAGGAGTGGATGCCACGTTCAAGTGGCATTAATGCTGTTTTAATGTATTGGTATGTAGTAGCCTAATACAGATAGAGTGAGATAATTAGTTAACTATGCTGGTGTGTATATATATATATATATATATATTGTGACCGTGTGAACCCCAGGGAGATGATTAGCATGGCATCTGGGTACAGCTGCTATGCAGAGTATACGTATGGGTCCCTGGGGTGGAGCAATTGGAGAGCAGGGTGGGCCAATGCTCCATTTCCCCATTTTGTGGAAACTCCATGCCGGGTTTTCCATGAGGCAAGAAGTCCACAGGATCTGGTCCGGGATTTCTATGAGGCTGACATCAGGCACAGGTGCTGGACATTAAAAACCCCTGGAGCCTGATACTCAGAGAGACTGTTGGGGGAAGAGGAAGTTCCCTGTGCTCCCAGGGCAAGGAGAGGCCCTGAACAAGATCATCCCTGAGCCAAGTGAGGCAATACCTGCCTGGACTCTTTTGTGTGCTGTCTGGGGGAGGTTTTCCAGAGCCTGGCGTAGCTGGGTCTGGCAGGGAGGTCTAGTTAGTGGGTGATTAGGCTGGTCAGTTTAGACCAGCATAGTTAAGTTAGAGAGGGCTCCAATTGGGAGCTAGGTTTTCGTTTTATGATTTGGTTTTGGGGTTTGAGCGATTAAAAATAAAGCGCTATTTTGTTCAAAGCTGCTGTTCCTGACTCTGATTGCCCTAGAGGACTGTGCTTAGGACCCCTAAAAAGTGACATGTGTGGCCCTAATGCTACAGGGTTTGTCACATGTGGTGGAGAATGCGGGCAAAGCACTGCTATGGTCTGTGGGCAGAAAGCAGGAACCAAGTGAACAACTGAGTGGATGCTGGTGACGAGTGCCACACTGGATCCAGGAACCCCAAGTGTTGTGCGGCCTGAAGCTACCAAGCTGCAGTGGATGTGCCAGAAGTGATTACAGCTTAACCAGGAGGATTGAGTGGAAACTCTGCAAAGACTGTTGCATGGTATGTGCCCTTGTGTATTGCTGGCTCAAATACATATGCTTATGGAGGATGGCCTTGATGATCCGGACGTGAGGTTTCTATTTGCTGGGTAAAAGTATTGCATAGCTGTGAAACCTGCAAAAGAAAAGCATTTTGTCGCTATGACCTGCTGGTAAGTACTTGATTGCATACTGCAGAGGGAGCGATTAAAGACTCTGGGATTTGTGTATTCCACTGACTGTTGGTCTAATGCAAGATGGGAAAAGGACAGCAAAGCGGAAATAAAATGTCCTTTCCATGTTTCACTCGCCAGCCAACCTGCAGTGGATATGTGGAACCACTGAAACTGGCACAAAAGGCAGATATAAACTGTGCAGGGTCCTGTGTTGAGGCTCAAGAGTTAAAGGAGGAAATTGAATCCTTAAAGTGGCTGCACCGGGGTGAAGTCTCTGATTTGAACTTGCAGCTGAAAGAAGTAAACGATAAACTAAATGCTGCAGAAAAGAAGAGAGACTATGAAATTAAGAGACTGACAGAGCTAAATGTTTGCTATGGCAAACTGAGTCATGGTGTATGTAACAATGTGGCATGGACTACTAAGCTCAGGAAAGTGGAAGCTATGCCCAGAGATGAGCTGAATCTCTATGTGATTGAGCAGTCAGAGTATGTTGGGAAACAGATCTGCAAGAACAAAAAACTGACTGATGAGTGTATGCTAAAAGAACATGAATTAATAAAGGTTAAAAACCAAGCAGCACAATTACAGGAGGAATTGCACCGAACTATTGGCCAGCTTGAGGGAGAAAACCTCGCTTTGCAAAATGAAGTGGCTGCTTCTAGAGAAAAGCATTGTGTTGACCTGTCAGCAAAACTTCAAGAGATGCAACAGTTGCAGGAACAAAAGCTGGTGGTTGAAAAACGTCTCGCGGAGGTGTCCCAGAAAGGTAAAGAGGACGCGGAGCATGTATTTAGGCTCCTTTCTGAGAATAGCAGTGTGAATTTAACACTTGCAGTTGAGCGTCTAGAAAAAGTAAAGCTGCAGGAGACCGTAAAACAACTGCAAGATGAAATCCAGGCCTTGTTTAAAGCCAGTAAAGAGAACACTGAACTTCATAAGGCCAACATAGCACTAAAAGACAAGTATTTCCAGAAAAAGGTGGAACTGGAATCGTGCAAGGATCAGCTACAGGACGCAGAAGCTCAGCTAAAGCAAATGGAGGCAGCTATGCTTCTAAAAGAGGAGGACTTAGGATTGGCTATTCACAACAGAGATCAAGCTTTAAGGGAGAGTGGTATGATCCAACGTAACCTGGAAGCAATACTGAGTAACACAGAACGTGAAAGGCAAACATTAATGAGGCAGCTTGCTGATATCCAGGCCGAGAGAGACAAAATGGCAGAGAGTCTGGAGAACGCCAAGACTTCGAATGAAAAGCTGCAACAAGTTGGACTTGAACTGCAGAAAGAGAATATATCCCTCAGGCATCGACTGGAGGTATCAACCTTAGAGCTGAGTGAGGTGAAAATAACCCTTGAGGAACAAAGGGTTACTGCAGTAGAAAAACATGGACTACTACAACTCCAGTTAGATGAACTGGGTCTACAGCTAGCTGAAGAGAGGGAGGCCAAGCTAGCTCTGCAGCAACAGATTAAGGTCCAGGAGGAAGAGGACACCGTATCTGAAACGTTAAATATTGTACAAGCAGCAGATGAGCGGCCACAGTACAATACAAGATGTCTGGAGAAAAAGACTGTGATTAAGAATGCCATTAAATGTAAGCTTTATGGGTTAAGTGAAGGAGGGTCCATGCATGGTGCTAGGAGTACTGGCCAACTAGAATATCAACATGGCAGTAAGCTACTCCAGGAAGCAGCTGGTCCCAGGTCCAGCAGAAGCCATACTTCAAAGGAGGAACCTTCTACAGGTGACAGTAAGGTCCGTCCATTACACGCATCTAGGGTAAATGGCCATAAACATGGGCTTGGTATTAAAAGGAGTGATGGTAAACAAGCTACTGGGAAACAGCTGGAAGATGGTGTGCACTTGGCTGTATCGCGTAGACCACGCAGGGTAAAACTTTTGGATGAGCAAGCTACAATGGTGTTCATTTGTACAGAGAAGAGACATGGCTGTGCAGTGTGTTTCCCATTCACTGATGGTTGCAGAAACCCAGAAGGGCAGATGGATACAAGGAGAAAGTATCCACTACCGGGCCACATTTATGGTGTGTGGAAAGGAAAGCCCCCTGATGCCAACCTAAGAGGGACGTCATCAGCAGAGCTGCTTAGTCCCATGGTCGCTCAGCCCCATGGTTCTGAGCTGGTGGGGAGGATATGTGACCGTGTGAACCCCAGGGAGATGATTAGCATGGCATCTGGGTACAGCTGCTATGCAGAGTATACGTATGGGTCCCTGGGGTGGAGCAATTGGAGAGCAGGGTGGGCCAATGCTCCATTTCCCCATTTTGTGGAAACTCCATGCCGGGTTTTCCATGAGGCAAGAAGTCCACAGGATCTGGTCCGGGATTTCTATGAGGCTGACATCAGGCACAGGTGCTGGACATTAAAAACCCCTGGAGCCTGATACTCAGAGAGACTGTTGGGGGAAGAGGAAGTTCCCTGTGCTCCCAGGGCAAGGAGAGGCCCTGAACAAGATCATCCCTGAGCCAAGTGAGGCAATACCTGCCTGGACTCTTTTGTGTGCTGTCTGGGGGAGGTTTTCCAGAGCCTGGCGTAGCTGGGTCTGGCAGGGAGGTCTAGTTAGTGGGTGATTAGGCTGGTCAGTTTAGACCAGCATAGTTAAGTTAGAGAGGGCTCCAATTGGGAGCTAGGTTTTCGTTTTATGATTTGGTTTTGGGGTTTGAGCGATTAAAAATAAAGCGCTATTTTGTTCAAAGCTGCTGTTCCTGACTCTGATTGCCCTAGAGGACTGTGCTTAGGACCCCTAAAAAGTGACATGTGTGGCCCTAATGCTACAGGGTTTGTCACAATATATATATATAATTTCATGTACCTGAATAAATATCCTATATGTAGCCCATTTCTATAATAAAACAGGACTGAATTTGACCCATATCCTTATGTTTTGGGATGCAGCCACAGTACCTTTAAACGATGTAGTCTTTTGCCTTTCATTGTCTCCTTCTACTTAGGTCTTTATTAAGATTTATAGTATCTACTGTACAAGTCCCAGCTCTGTGTCTTTCCCCCATTTGTTTCTCAGGATAGGTTTATGTGACCAATGTTCTTTGACTTTGATTAATGTCCACTCTCTGGCTGAATGTCTCTGATACCATATTCTAGTTGAAACATTATATATGCAACACTGCCCTCCTCACTATAATGCAGGGAGATGCAGCATCTGCCTCTTTATGTTTTGGATTGATTATCCTATAGTTGCAAACTGTGTTTTTGAATAAAATAACTCTGGGATGTGAGGTGGTTCTTGAAGGAGTCAGTCAATTCAGCTGTACAAAAGCAAAACTATCAAGGTGTATGTGATTATCACTTGTATACCATTTCTTTCCCATTCAAGTCACAATGTTTCTCTCTCTCTTTCTGCTCTTTTTATCTCAGCGGTCACAGGCAATTGCTGGTATTATTACTCAAACTGTCTCTCTGGGCAAAATTTCTTCTTCAGCTACCTTATAAGTCATGGCCCTCCTGTTTTCATGTGCCCCTCCTCTGTTATATACAAAACCATCGTGTTTGGTTTGTCATGTTGCAATATAGCTACATCAATCAATTTAGTTTTTGTATACTGTAGTATACATAGTATAAGTAGTGGATATTACTGATTCTCCCATAATTTAAAAATGAACTTCCAATGAGTAAAATTTTCCACTTGTATTGCCTTGTTCAACAGTTTTTTACACCAAGTAAATTCTGTTTTCTGTTAATGTGTACTACTATTTTCCCTTTAGTAAGACAGAAACGGCAGCAGTGCCTTAGAAAAAATCAAAACGACATATCGTTATTTCCCTGCTAAGTATGTCAGTTGAATTAGTATGTAGATTAACACTGATTTTTTTTGCCATTACTAGTCAGCTAGTAATGCTGTCTCCCGTAGATGGAATGTTTATGTGAGATATACAGTTTTATGGTGTGAAACATATAATTTGGTCACTGCTATTTTAATGTATTTTAAAGGTTCAAAATAAGTTTGCTTGGCCTTTGTACTAAAATTTGAATTTATGCTGTCATTTTGCTGAGAATTATAACTTTAGTATTGATGTGCAGTAGTTTAGTATTTGTGTAAACAGAGCGGTTGACCTAAAGCAACCTAAAGATGACTACTTGGTGTTGGCATACATTTCAAGTCTCTGGATTTCTCCTGAAGGATCTGTCTAAGTTGATTGCTGGTCTCTGGGGCAGAACTCAATCTTCATGAGGGGAGACAAAGTGGCCATTCCTAGTTTTACTACAATTTGTTGTAGTAGCTTTTGCTTTATCATTATGCCACTGATAAGGTGCATAGATCTCTCGTTTACCATTACCGGATGCAGCCCTGGCGCTGCTAAATCGGCATTCTGTTCCTATCTGGCAAGACCTACATAGCATCCTCCGCACATTTTGTGGAAAATACCAACCTTGCGGTAGGTTTTGGGGGATTTGTCCTGCGTCAGTCAAATATTTTTTAATTTCTTGATGAAGAAATTAAAACCTTGATGAAGATCCTGTTTTTAAGGGTTGAACTGTACATCAGCAACGCATACTATCATCATGTGAGTTTTGGGCACTTTTTCTATTTAATAAATATTTTTTGATAGCTAAAAGGAGTGTGCAATTACTTAAATCTCCATTCCTGATATGTCTGTATGTCTTAATGTGTATTTATTATCTGTTAACTGTCCCAATTAAATTGTACACTGCTTAAAACATAAAAGGTAATAAGTATAATAATAAATCATTTCAGAGTCTTGGACAGTGCCCCATATAAATTATAAATATTCTACTGATACCCAGAGCTACTGTTAATTATGCCTCCGTTGTTCTGGTACCTTTAGACCTAATTCACTTGTTACTGTATAACTGGTGAATTTTACAACTGTTTTATTTCTGTAAGCCGAGGAGCAAATATGACCCTGAGATTTTCTCGTTCAGCATTTGTGCAAATGTTTTAGTGACAACATTATTTGTTAGAACTTGAACAATACCAAAATATTTTTTACTACACAAAAACAGGCTTATTTTCATTCATATTCTTAATTAATTAAAGTGTATTTCAGTTTCTTCAAAACCCAAAATGCAAGACATTTTGGCTCAAAAATGGTCAATAAAGCACATTTTTTTTCTAGCTGATCCTTTTATATATTTAAACTGGCCCTTTATAATGTATCATTATTGGACACATGTTTTACCTACAGCTACTTGGTGTAAAAACTAGGAAAGCTTGCACCAATGGCCAGCACATATTAAGAAAAAGTTATATTAATATACTGATGTGATATTTGGAGTTATGCTGTATCACCATCAGTATGTAGGAGGTGAGAGTAGGTTCTCACCCTATTGAGAGTGTGCCTTGACATGGCAGGTGAGCTAAATTATGGTTTGGCCAATTCATATAACCAAAACCTCTCATTTATATTATGCTTATATATTTGTTGCCAACTTTATTAGGGTGAGAAGCTCAGACAGTTTTTGTTTTTTTGTATCACCATCAGTGTCTGGTGTGACAGAAGGTCATGTGCCCCGATTGGGTACACCCGCCAGATATTGCTGCCTTCCCAAGGCTTCAGCAATTAACCCTCTCAGTGCTAGACAGAACTAGCGGTAGAGAGATGAAGCAGGACTTTGTCAGAATGGAGCCATGCTGGCGCTTTAGCTGACCAAAATCTAGATGATGCAGCACTGTCCTGATAAAGTCAGTAAGTGATTATAGCAGCCCACCCCAAGCATCAGACACCACGGAGCATCAGCATCACCATGCTGAGGTGAAAAACAAAGGACACTTTATTCCGTGACATCTGGCTTAGTATATAGTGATGGGAGTTAGGGTGTATCACTTTCAACGTCTCGCACAATATATAGGGATGGGAGATATGCCGTACCACAGTCTATCTAGCTATAATAATTAGAGATACACTGTACCACCATCAGTGTCTGAATTACTATATAATGAGGTAGAGTAGAAAATGTGTGGTTAGAGGGGTTATTTGTATTAAGGGGGGTATCAATATTTCCATACCCACCTGGATAACCAAAAATGTTTCAAATCTTCAATGCGGCAATCGTTTTAGAGGTTAGTACGTGTCTTTTATGGGGCACCACTTGTTTGTTTCTGCAAAACCTTTGCAACGCTGACACTGTAAAAAGTATTTTTAAAATAATCCTTAAAAATGCGGGCACTGTAAAAACATAAAGAATTCACCATTGCAATGCTGGCACAAATTTAATCTGGCAAGATTGCTTGTCTGAGCATGTGCTGTTACGTTTTATTGTTCAGCAATAAACTAAATTGGTTTTGACCTATCTACAAATTTCTACTTTTTCTCCTTCTGGAAAATCTGACTAAAACATATCCATTGAATCACTTAGTTGAGATTGTTTTTATTGATCTCTATGGAAATAGGTAGAGTCCTGGTTGAATGGGAGAGGTCAGACCAGTGAATTAAACCAATACTGTATGGATGGAGCAGTTGTTGTAACTGGAAGGTCCTCAGTGATATAGGATTCAGATTATCTATGGCAGTGCTAGGAAAAACAGATATAGCAACCAGCAGCATTGTATAGAAGAATCACATAGCTTATTGCCGAGCAACCAGCTCCAAAGAGCTGCAGTCTAACAGAGTTGAATGGGGCAGTGACTGAAATGAAACCAGATGATAGTATAAGCTTCAAGAAACATGGAGGTAGACATCTAGAGGAATACATATAAACAAAGCAGAATAAGGGGGGCTGCTGGGAATAACTGGCTGCGTGGAACCGTAGCCTTGCAGATAAACCGTTCTTAATGGTAGCTGCTGTGAGAAGCGGTGCTGTATGTTCCGAGACACTTGCTGTTTTCCGGTTCTCTGCATCCAAATTCCCCGCACTTTTTTCTTAAATGACGTAACAGCTGGGAGGGGCTGAACTATCTTTTATACATTTAGACGACGCTTTTCCTTTATTTAGATACATTCTAGAGTGTAACTTCTAGAGCCAGCGCATCACCGGCGCAATCCATCGCTCTCTCAGGACCCTCACGAATTTTTACATAGTCCATCCCAATCCCATGACCTACTCTCCTCCCACCCCAAAACCAAAGGCTCCGCAGAGCTCTCCACCAATCAGCTCTTCCCACTCTCCCCATCCCCTCCCAAATCCCCAGGCTGTTGGATAGAGAGCTGGGTACTGCGTTCACATCCAGCGGAGTCAGCCGGCATCCAGGAGCAGCTCCGGAGCATCCTCATCTGTCGGCATCGTGTGTGCACTTTCTATGGCAGCTGCTGCCTGCAGTCTGCACTCTCGGATTTCACTCTGCCTCAGCCAGCCGTCTGGAATTGTTGTGGTTGCACTTATTGGGATGGTATCTCTGGGGACCCCGTCATGCTAAGTCCTTGTCCATTCTTTTGTATTTGGGAATCTAAAGCACTGTTCCTATAGACATGGTGGTTGTAGAGCCTCACAGACCTTGCTGGACACTTTGCGATTGCCTCTGCTCATTGCTGTTGCCATCTCTTATACTCATCATAGCCCGGCCAGGGAAACTTGCAGCTTATCCTACCTCCTTAAGTGACTGCCAAACCCCTACAGGCTGGAACTGTTCTGGTAAGAGACCTTCTGCTACAATTCTATATGAAATGGCCATTTCCCTTACCATTTACTTCTCTCCATCATCCCTGTGATTAATCTTGTTAATTATACAGCAGAAATAGATTTATAGACTATACCAACCAATGATTAAAAACTTCACCCTCCACATAAATTGGAAAACATAGACAGCCCCTCCAAACACACAATATATATATATATATATATATATATATATATGTTCTCGTTATATAATATCATTACTTTTGTGGTACATGCCCACAGAGCTTGCAATCAGTATCAGTGCAATAGATGCAGTTTCCTAGAACTCTCACTGTAAGTCTCATGGGAGTGAAACTACAAATATACTTTGATACAATTTGATTTAATACAATCTGGCTGTACTTGTATGACTCGATTTTGTTCTCACTTCAAATAATCCATTTTACAGAATCTGTCAAGTGGAATTATATCATCTGTGTAGTTAGAAAAGTTTATTTCACACATTGGCTTTTTAGCCCAAATCCCATGTATTACTAATGCATGTTTCTTATAAATTAAACAGTTATACACACTACTGGATTACTTGTGAGGTTAACTTTTTACTTATTTTGAATTATTTATTATGTATTTTGAATTGTATTAAACTAGATCCATGAAAGCCGATAAACATTGGACAGAGATTGGAAGCGCTGTTTAATTTCCTTATTTTGTGCCTTTTATGTCTTACTTTTGATATATTTATAAACTTTAGGCATTGGAAAATTAATTAATAATAATTAATATTGATGCACACTAGAGTTTGTTATAGAACAAATTGTAAGATGTTGATTCTTTTTTTTTTTTATAAATGCATCCCTAAATGCAACATCCTATGTCAATAAAGAGACATTTGAGGACACAACCTTTCAAAGAGAGACCGTATTGGCACATTATATCCATTTTGTCTCATACATTAATTAGTATTTCTATGAATATTGACATTTAAAAAAAAATATTCTCTGCTATGGGATCTGCACATCCTCGCTGATTTTAATTAGATAAACCTTAGCAGATGCAGGGGTCTCAAAGCTTCAAAAAAAGGTCAAATTCAGGACAGAAACCTCATAACAGGCTTTGTTTCATCCATCCAGTTTTACTTAACCTTATCTAGATTTCAACATTAGGTCAGCACTGGTGTTGTATAGACTGCCAAGCTGTGAACTAGAATAATTAAATAAGGAAGGATGAGCCATGTAGTTGGATCAGTAAATCATCTTTGTGCCTGAAAAGCCATTTAATAAGATAATTAGGAGATTGTGTATGAGTGTGTTTCAGAAGGCTGTTTGAGCCCATCCAGAAACACGTCATCTTACTGTCTTTGTCAATAATAAAGTCACCGAAATATAATGGTTATGTTTTTTTCTAGGATATCAGTTATTAAAAGTATTTTCCATCAAGCAGAGTATCTGCTAGCTCCAGATCTTTGTTTGTCAAACAAGGATGTATGAAAAGTGAAATGCCCAATGTAATATTCTCATTTAGCTTTGAAATAACATTCTTGGCCACCGAACCGAATAACAAAAAGGGCAGCATAGTTCCAGCATAAAGATGTTAAAGACCTAAGGCTTTTGTCCTGCTGACTCTTCTTTCATTTTTAATATGATGATGTGGTTTCAAACAGAGGAATGTAATAAAGAAATCAATACAAGTAAATCTTAATGGATCCAAAGTCTAATGTATACGTCCTGGTTAATATTGTTTCTTTCTGTATAGTTGATTGATCGGGTTGCAGAGGGGCTGAACTCTCAGCTAAGTATACCCATGTTAGGATGTCTATAGAAAAAGAAAATATAAAGAATAAAATAAAAACAAAAAATAACTACCCCACACACATTAAGACCTGCTGTTTTAGCTCCTTCAGAGTAAATAACGTATTACTTTTTCTATTTACTATTAGCTTTCAGGGGTGATTAATCTTTATTTAAGCCAGCCAGAGCAGCATAGACAACACAATGCCTGTTTATCTTTATTATACTTTATCATAAAGAGGCTTGTTCATCATTGCTTGGACCAATTCCAGAGATTGATTTGAGACTATGCACCAAAATATGTTCATTATACATCACAGACAAATGCAGATCCTATGCACATGACATAGGATGTTTGTCACTTAATACCTTGCTAGTAGATAGGAGTACATCACTGTTATTTTGAGTGCATATTTAATCAATACATATGAAAAACCTGAGTATTTCTTTCTTGTTTTTTTGGAGGTTTCGATGACAGAGAAAATGATCTTTTTCTTTGTGACACCAATACCTGCAAATTTGATGGAGAGTGTTTAAAAATTGGAGATACTGTGACATGCGATTGTCAGTTCAAGGTAAGAAGCTTGGTATCTCATTTTTCAAATTGACTAATGTAGGCATAAAAGGGGAATCCACTTTCACAGTCTTTCTCTTAGCAATTTGTATCTCTACAGGCTGAGCAGTTGAAGGCAAAACAGACGCCAGGGGAAAGATCTCTGGCAAGGCAGCCAAATGGTGTCAAAGATGCATAGGTTTCTCTGGGAAAAATGCAGATGACGTTATTATCATATAACATTTTATTCTTCTTCACAACCTAAAATGTACAATAGATCATCGAGATTCAAAACTAAATTATGCTGTCATTTTCTTTGTATTATGTTTTTAGCGCTAGCACTTCTGTATTTTAAGTTTCAAAGAGCCTTGGAAATATATTAAATTGAGCAAAGGGTTCATACCTATTCATAGACTAATTTCTGTTTTCTGCATGCCAGAATATGTTTTAAACCCTTAACATATTCATGATCACTTCCATACTCCAAGCCTTTGTACGTGAGCAGCGATTGGTAACAGACAATGTGATTTTTGTACTCTAGCTCTAACATGGCAAAAGTTTTTGTTTCGGTAGCTTTTAGTTTTTACATTAAAAAAAATCTTAAGGTTATTAGATGATTAATCACAGCCTCAACCATGCACAAAGCAATGATGCAGTTATTTAATCCCTTTAGAATGCACACTATTTTGTACAATGGACACAAGCGTTTTTACTATGTTTTGTTAAACTAAGTTCTTATTTTGCCCTCTATACAAACAATATATTGTGTTCTTTTCAGGACATGTAAACGCTTCTCTTCATTTTACTCCCATTTAAATAAACATTCATTTAGAATGACAAAATGGGCAAAAACTTGAAAAAAAACCCCAAAAGTTTATATATATTACTTATTATAAATTGTATACAGCAAAAAAAAAACAAACAAAATATATACATTTACTTTACTCAAATTTGTCTATAAAATTCACAGGCAAATATCAGATGGTCATTTTTTGTGAAGCTCTCTTTTTTAAATTTGATATGTTGACATTGTAGCCTTAATAATACATACAGATTGCAAAACCACACCACAAAGGCATACAACCTACACTATTTAGGTAATTCTACCACTTTTCATGCAGCCATTACATCGCCAATCTCTTCTAACGTAAGCGGCATAAAATAAAGTGGTGCATTTTGCACAACCTTTTCGATTTTGCTTATAATTCTCCCACAGGATAGGTGTTCTTGCTGAAAAATAACCCAATTTATGTTAAGCAACATCCCCCATGTACAATAAAACCCATATGCATATTTTTGTGTTTTGACAAACATGAAAATACCTAAACACTACTTTATGCACTATACTACCCATTTTTTCCACATGGGGGTTGGTGAATTTTTTTTATTTCTACTGGGAGAGGGGTTATGGGCTGCTCCAAGCCTTTTTTTAGATTTTTATTTTTTACTTTTTACACTTTATGTCAATTTCTTGCTTCTTTTCCTATTTTAGAAACGTTTTTGCCTTGGTCTATCATAAAGCAGTGCAATATTACCTGACATCTCCATGGGGTTCTTTGTAGACTCCTTGGATCTTACTTGCAACTAGAAGGTATTTTTATGACAACTGCAGGCCGTTATACATGTTTAGTCATTTATTTTTTATTTTAAATACATTTTTGAAGTATTCTCACTGTGATGACACTCCACACCCCTTCCTTCCCTGATCACAATACATGTGATCGGTGGCGGCAGCGGCAGAATCACCCTAGGCGGGCCCATACAAACACTGTGGGGTCTCTGTTTTGCCAGGCAGCGCTTCTGCACTGATACCGCAGGAACCTATGTTGAGGGATTCACATATTGTAAAAGCACCGTTACACAGCGTAACGCTTGCTCACAGAGGGGAAATCAGGCTGTTGTTGACATTATTTTTGTTAGCCCTCAAACTTTTCAGTGAACATTAAAATAGTGCATTATTTTTCATAACTAAAAATTATCTAAATTATAGATTATATTTACACTCAAATAACATAAACATATAATATTTTCCATATGAGTTCTCAAGATCCATAGACTTACTAGAGTTTCATATTTTTAAGATGGTTTTTAATTAAATTTTGCATAGTAAAAAAAACGTGTTATGTATTCCCATGTATTGGCCTAGGCTTATTTTATGCCTCAGGAGAAAAATTTTAAATGCTAAGAATGACTACCTATAGCTACCACAAATGAGAGCTAGATGCAATAAAATTAAACTATGTCCATGTTCTACTGCACACTCTTGGGTTTCCTCACATCTCAGCATTAACAGAAACGATCCAGTGTGACTTAATATCTAGATACCCTCATATCACTATACAGCTATGTAGGAGAACAACTGAATGGAGATGTGTTCCAGAAGCAAATCTTTTAAAGCCTCTTTTCAGTAGAAAATCCTTGCCCTCTGCAATTCTGGGGAAATACAAGTACACCAGAGATTGTGATAATACTTGTGGATGTAACGGGTTCTAACTATGCTGTTATATGAAAAGAGGAATACAAGAAATGTGTACGTTTATGAGCCCATTATGTTTAGTCATTCCCAAAGGTCTTCTTGCAAGTTGCTCAGAAGACAAGACAATAAAACAAGGAAAAAAACTTCAAAGACAAGGCACACTTTTATGCTGACAACCAGATTTCTTAATTTTGTATTCTATATATCTTCACAATTCTTGCATGCTGTCAATGGACATCCACTAAAAAACCTATAAAGGGGAAAAGGGTGAATTGTCCCCTGTGCTGCTCTGATTTTGGGATGCTAAATATTTTTGTGTTTAACTTGAAATTCCACATACAACCATACCTGGGAACTCTCCGGGTTTGACCCGGAGATTGCCGGGTGAGCCCTGCTCCTCCGGTTCTCCGGGTCAAGACCCGAATCCTCCAGGTAGCGGGGTCTTGACACGCCCTGCTCCACTCCCCAATGTTTCCTTTAAATGGGTGTTTCCCACTGCCGTCAGTGGGACTGCCCCCGATGTCAGTGGGACCGCCCATCAACGTCAGTGTGCAGTCCTGGCCGCGTCCCGCAAGGACCAGAGAAGTTCCCAGGTATGCATACATCCAACAAAACTACAACAACAAGGCCATGAGTACTGTGATGGCTGGACCCTTTCTGACTGGATATTGCACATTAAGTGTGGCTTTTTAACAGTGGGTCACTTCTGTGGACAAGACGCTGAGGCTAAATATTGTCAGAGCCAGGTTCAAAATGACGTTTTCCATTCTCTCATCTCCATGCCTTCCTTTATTTCAAGCAATTATTTCCCTTTATTTGACCCTCTTTCGCTTTTCATTTAATTTCAGAAAATGTGTTAAGTTCTATAACAATTGCCCTCCACTCTTTGTCTTTAAATTGATAAGCAGATTCACTGGGCGAAATTGTTGGATGTCAAGTGTTTTTGGGAAGTAGAGCAGGAAGCCACTAATTGAGCCTGTACATTTGTTCCATGTTTTTCCTTTTTTTTCTTTCTTTGTTTAATATTTTATTGGAGTTGTGGCAGCAATTACTTTTAAAAATGTTTATTCTTTTTTATCTTATTAATATAAAATTATCATTACACTATATTTATGTGTATATAACCTTTACATTTGTTATTGTAAATAATAAATAGATAAAATAGAAAAAAGATAATTTGTAGTCTCTAAGTAGGGAGATGGTAAAGATGGCCATAAGACTACCCCTAGACTTACTGAGTCATCTTTCAACAAAGAAAAAAGAAAACTGTGTGTGACCTAACACACCATCACATGCTAGGAGTATTTTGTTTGCATACTGCCCATTCCTAACATGTACGCTTACCTTACCTAACCACCAGTCCCTCCTTCCCCTTTTTTTGTCCTTCCAGAGTAATGTGTGCAATTGAAGGTGATGTTTATAAAATGACTAATCTTCAATAAAAAAACTGCTAGTACCTAAGCTTAAGGTCAGATCTAGTATTACCAAGCTCCAATTCTGTAGAAATATCCAAGTGAGGTATAGATGTATATGCCATAAAGAGAGATGGGCATCAGAAGTATAATGATTCTCTATTAGAGCTTCAAGTGTGAATGTTAAAGCAGTTCACATTGTTATATTATAATTTAATAATCTGTTCTTTTGCACCAGTATGTCTTAATGATTGTTAATGTTATTGTAAACTTTATATTTTGTCAATTTAAATGAGCGCTATTATTAATTTTCACTCTATCTACTGTAATAGTGGCAGGGGTTCCCCTGTCAATCTTCTAATAAAATGTAATATAATAATAATAATAACATGGCTTTATGACCCACTACTAAAGTTGACTGTTTTTAGTGAATTATATTAAAGGGGAATTGCCACTGAATTTGTACTTATGGTTGCATATTAATGAAGTCCCTGCATTTACAGTCCCTGTATTTTACACTGCATTGATATTTTTTTAGTGTGGGAAATAATTAGACTAAAATTAGCAAAAGTTAGAGTGATTTTTTGGCACCTGTATATCCACAGTGTGGTACTGGGGATAACTACTGTAGAGGTATATAGTAACTGTCCTTATTATAAAAAATATATCTAGAACCTTGATACTCATCAAAAGGATCAACAACTAGCATGCAGGCCACGCATTTAAAAGAGTATTACGGCACAGTGGCCATGCTTTATGCTTAATGACTGGCATGCTTTAATATAGGATATTCATAAACGTCTTTGTGAGAATTCTGTTCCATCCTAAAAACAGTCTTGTCCCGGTCCAAATCCCGACAGACCTCTCCTCCTTGCCCTGATCTCGGAGGATTCTTACTATTTATAGGAACCATGGTTTCAATCATATATTACTTTCACTAAATATCACCTTCGGTAATGAGACTGAGTGTGCAAATGGAGGCACACAAAAGCTATATACACAAATCTCAGACATTTTGTTGTTCATTATTACATTTGTGAATTGTTACGTAGCAGTTATATGAATATATATATATATATATATATATATATATATATATATATATATATATATATATATATATAAAACAAGCTAACATTAAGAACGAGCTCACGTAAATAACCTACGCTGGCAGTTTGTCTTATCTATAGTATTCATTGCTGTCGTGTATTCTGTATAGCCTGTTGTCTCAGTTATTCATCTAAAGCTAACATCTATTTTTACTTTGCTCTTGGCCTGTTATTGTACACATTTTTTCTGAGCAGTGACAAAACACATACATTACTTTCCCAAAACACACAGAATTGATTTTTGTTTTTACAATAAAACCTTTATGTTAAATTTATGAAGGTAGATTAAAGCAGAAACCCATCCTCTGGCATTGATATGCACTAAACCTTTTAATCCTCTATCCTTTTGCTTTTAATGGTCTGGCTTTGTCTTTAATGTTTCAGTAGCAGTCTGAATGGTCATCCATGGATGCATATACTAGTAACCTAGACTCAACACATCATTAACTTGATTTACACAGATCAATAATAATTCCCTTGAGAAGAAGGATATACGGTACTCCTCAGAACAAAATTTAAGCTAGAAGTGGGACAGACCTCCTGTATTTTAATTGAAGTCCATTCACGCTCTTGGTTGATCAGGATTGTGATCATTCCCTTTTGTTTTTCCCTGTGTCTTTTACTAAATTTCACCTTGCTTTTTTTTGCTATACTGTTGGATTCCACTGATGTATTATGCCTTTTGTTCATTAAAAATATATATTTAGTACGGATGGAGTGTTTTTGAAATAAATATTCAACTATTCTTACATAAAACACAGTGAGACAGCCCTAATAATGTCACATAATGTGTACATAAAAATAGTTTAGATTGCAAAAAAGTGTCTAGTTGCTAGGCCTGGGTGCATCTGCTGGCTGTAGTATATTAAATATATTATACTATAGATTATAGTTTACATTTGGGATAGCTGTCCCATTTTTGGATAAGTAAAACATGGTGCGTATCCCCCAGCAGAGCTTATGTTGTTAGGCAATAATATCTGAGTTTACCTGTGGTTTAACAGGTAATATCACATCTGACTTTTTCAGCTTTTAACTATGAGATGTGCTTCCTTAACTATAGCCACAGTCTCCCGGAAAACACTGCTTCCCCACCCAAGCTCTACTCACTCCCGCCTATATTCCTTCCACTCATACCTGCTTTCCAACCACTCCTAAGTCTATCTGTGGCTAGTTATGCCCTGATCTCTTGCCACAATCCACTTTGTGCCTGCTATAAAGAACCTGACTGGGGCGCTCTTGGTAGCCGTCCCTGGGAAGAATTTCCCAGATAAGCCCATAACTAATACATTATTTACGATTACAAAAAGCAGGTATGTTTCGAAACAATTATTCTGGTGTAAAGTCCTAAATATGATGCAAATATCAAGACTATTTATTGTTCTCTATTAGCATTTCATCAAAGAATCGATATTCATTCATACTGACTATTGTTCCTATGATGCTTCCTCTTTATTAATATTATTATTGCCATTTATTTTATTCCAAATGGTAGGTGTGCAAATAGGCAATTTACTAAAATTGGAATTGACCTGATATTTTTTCTTTCATTTTTTTCATTGCTTATAAATCTCATAAAGTTGCCCTGTGTGTGATGCACACATGGAGTTAGGAGGTTGCTAATCAAAACATTTGTGTGTGCCGATATAGTTTAAGAGATACACTGAGTGGCAACAGGGTCTACTACACAAACCAACATATCCCCAAAAAACATGCACACCTTTATAATGTGCCAATATAATTTCCACAGCATTCATTTATTAACAATTTACAATATATTAAAGTCATTGTCAAAACAGGCCATCACAATTAAACAGTGATAACATTTTCCCATCATGAACAATGACAATGGCCCCCAAAATATAAACATATTAACCATCAAAACTGGCACCATCACCAGGTGCCGCCACATTAACCAATTGACCACTGTATGGGCATACCAAGACACCCCTACACCACCCAAATTAACCAAATAACTGATGCAGGGGCATACCGAGACATCCCTACACCAACCTAGGTTCTGAGCCACAGGCCAGTTCGAAAACCTTATAAACTAACTTGAACCAAGTCAAATTAGTAAAACCAAACCAAAACCCACTGTACCAAAACAACTATCCCCGAACTATCCCAGCCGCTGTAAAAAAAACGGGGAAGACACCTCCACAACAACCTATTAAAGGGAGAAAGGGTGGGACAACCCAGATTTGGAAAAACAGTTAAGTGAACCACTTACAAAATGGTTCCTCTTATATACCCATAGCATTAGCCACACCCAAAACAAAATTGCACCAATTAATTTAAATGACAGCTTCAAGCCCACCTACTAACTCTGTCGAGGCCCAGTCCACTAAGCTGGGCTGCTCCATGGCCTTCATTATAGTGTAAACTAATTTATGTAATAAATAACAAAATAATGTAAATAGCCTCAGATTTCTATTTTTTTGTCTGTTATGAAATATATAATTAAAGTTGCTTTTATTATAAATTGTATTTGTCATATAAATGCAGTCTGCTGTACAGACACTCGCACGCTTTAAGCACTAAACCTTCCAACATTTAAAATATTTATTATGTGTGTGTAAGCATGATGGCAATTAGAGCGTTTCTAAGGGTCATTGCCAAATATCTACTCAATTTAACTCTATAATCAATATATATTTTTATGACCTGTAAAACTGTCATGCTTCGATCGAACACTGAATGAATGACAGAAAAAGCGTTTTGACTAAAAGTCAGATAAAACAGGATGATTTACAGGAAGAGAACATTCTGAAATGGAGAGAGACAACAAAGGAAATGTTGGTGTCTGCAAAATTCCTTTCTACGAGGAGAAGGGAAGAAGGGCAAAGTCAAAATTTTTATCATAAATATTTGTTTCATCACATACTGTGCGTCATTCTGGTCCCTCAAATCCCATCTTAGTTACCAAACATGAACCCCAATTGCATATGACGTTTTAATTTATCTAGTCAAATGGCATGACAGCATGCCCCTCTTTTTCCACTCCGTCTAAGGATACACCAATATCAAGGAGGATAACCTACACCAAGTGTCCCAGTTTTCGTGGGACAACCCCTCTTTTTGGGCACTGTGCCACATTGCTACTCCGCTATCCTACTTTTATTGGGATCATGGGCTGGTTGTGGACATCCTCGGATCTCCATTGACCTGCCCAGGGAGCTGTAAAGTCACCTGTGTTGCAGCACAGTCCTCCATAGCAGTTCCCATAAGACCTTCTGCGAATGATCTGAAGCTGAGCAATGCAAGGTGGCTCTTCAGGTAAGGCAGAAGAGTTGTCCTGCCTTTATCTCCGCCTACTGCTGCCTGCCAATTCTCACTTGTACCCCTGCTTTCCCACCTCTAGCCACACCCCTGAACACAAGTGTCCCAGTTTAGACACCTGAAATATCGGGGGGGGGTATGGGATAATCCATATCTAATGCTATATGTATAAATTATTGTGAAACTATTTCTCAAAAGTCATCTCAATGTTTTTATCTATGCATTTTTCAGGGCCGGCTCTGTCACAACTGGTCCTTTGTAATGTCCATAGTGATGTCAGTGTGTTGAAATGTTCTACACTCTGTCAAACTCTTTTAGAGAAAGCACCTCAAAGAGTCTTGGTAAACCTTTATCCTCTATTCAAGTCTCTAAAAATATAGGTATCCCACTCAAGCTATTTTAGAGAACAAGCACAATTTTAGTCAGACACCTCTCCTGGCACGTGGTACCACCAAGTTTACTGTGCATGTGCCAGCGACCCTGTACATGAGAGCACAGGCACTCGGAGTTAACACAGTTATGTTAAAGAAAAAGTCCTGTCCAAAAATGACTGTTCCCTTTAAGTGCAAATGAGCGCTTGGTGAATTAACTGGATTGGATTCCCTGATTAGAGCGAGTTGACAAGTGATAGCTAACTAGGTCAGTAGATAAAACTGGATATTAAAGCAGAATACATTGACAGAGTCTCCATCACCAGAGGCTGCTAGAATAACAGTAGACATTAACAGTTCATAGTTACAAGGTAATAATCTAGAGAAACTGGATCAAGAGAACAATAAATTTTACATTAAAAAATATAAATGTATATGTAAAACAGCACCTTCTCGTATTTTATTATACGCAAAGATGAGACTTTGTACATTTTATGTATAGTGTTCAAAATTGATACTGCAGTAAGGAAGAAGGAAAAAAGCATCATTTAGGCATGGTTTTCAACCCTACCTCAACACTTCTCTATCCCCATCTGCCTTTAATCATTCAATATTTTCCTAGCAGAAAATTCATTTGCTGCAAACTTGGATGTCTGCCTTTAATCATGCAATATTTTTCTGGCTGTGTGTTGTTAAGGCAAAGCTGGAGGTCTACCAGTGGACTGCAGGGAGCAGGTAGAAAAAGATAATGAGGACGTAATAACATTGCAATATTAGAATTACGTAGGATGGCTTAGTTAACAACATGTGAAATGTGATCATTGTGTTAATATGGGTTCTTGAGGCAGAGCAGCTATGCATTGATCACCCCAGGTATTTTGCAACTGTTAAAATAATTCACATATGAGAAATTTATTTTTTTTACTTTGAGCCTGAAGGAAATAGATGATTATTAAAAAAGGATGTGTGTGATGGGATCACAAAAAGTACAAAAAGGGAAAAATATTGTATACTACTGTATATTGTTCCACATTATTATTTTTGTGTATTATATTAGGAGTATTTTGTGTAAATAATATATTTTTCTGCAGAAAGAATCTATTGCATGTCTGTTTCAAAACCACAAAATGTTGTAAAGTGTACTTTATACTGGTATTCATATGCATACCTCCCAACTTGTACCCCTGCGGAATTGGGATGATGGGGGCAGAGCTTGGGAGGCAGAGTATCACTCAAACTGGCAGTGTTAACCTTTTCACCACCAGAATAACAATCTGTGGGTATTAAAATGCCTTTTACATTAGATAAAAGTGAATACTGTTCCTACAAGTTCCTTCTGTATTCTAAGGGTAGAACAATTGTGCTACCAAATACTTGAGAAGTAGGACATGGAGATATAGGAAAATTCGTTCTAATGAGTGCCAAAACCAACATACCAGGTAGGCCTAGGAGAGGGCGCCCTCTGAGTACAGCAAGAAAAGAGACAGCTATAAAGAGGAGGGCTGACATGTTGATTAATGCATTTGCGGAAAATGGTTTGATGCGAAAGGGCAAATACGGCTATACTTTGGCTTATCTGACAAAAATAATAACAAAGCATCCAGGACTGCTAACGGTGAATTGGTTGGGAAAAAAGAAATCTTAGTACTTGGGCCAAGGAGTAGTTATGGTATGAGCGAGGAACAAAACCTAATGATCATATAACCAGCTAAATACATGTTAAGGAATGTGGCAGAATTGAAAGTAGACACCACGGGTTGCGTCAAACCATAACAACTATGAACATAGCAGCCTTAATTATGAAAGCCTTAATATTTGTGCTGCATGCAACCTGAGAAAAAGGGTGATGAGGATGGGAAGCTCTTCATGGGTGGGGCATCTGGCCAACTAACAGAGGCAAAATACCCATAAGTATATGTCATGTGTGATGGGAACGACCTGTACCCCGACTGGGTACACCCACCAGATGATGCTTCTCCCCAAGGGCCACCGGGAACACAAAACTTCAACCGTCAGGCAGGACTAGCGTCGAAGACAGCAGGAAACATAGCTCTTTGGGATCCTCGGCAGCACTGTACTATACAGTAGCATAGCAGCACCGAGGCTTACACCAATAACAAGACAAGACTTGTAATGAGGTTAACCAGGAACTAACTTTATTGAGGAAACAATCACCACCAGCCTCCAAAAGACTTTCAGTAAGCTGGCGGTGAGTTACGACCAGCATGCATCACATCATATGTAAAACACAATATGCAGACCATATGCAAATTAGTTATAACAGAAAACCATACCAACGTACACAATCCTGCCATCAGAACCAATAATATTGACAGACAGGCAGGAGGAAGGGGGAAACTGGGATCTAGAGAGCACTGGCTCTCTCACTGTTGCCTTGCTTTACCCCTAATCAGGTACAGGGTGACTTAAACATAAATCCAAGCAAAGGAACCAGATATTGCACTGCAATTAGTGTCCACTGCCTGCTGGAAGTATGTAATGCAATCCAGGGGTCCACCATCTATAATGGGAAAGACATAAAATGAACTGTGACAATAATCAATGACAAGGTGGACCAAATCGAAGACTACCAGCTAATACAGACAATGGTAACATGACTGTGCAAGACAAGATCAAAACAGGTACCTATAACTGAATCACGCTGGGAGAGATTGTACTTGAATGACTTGTGTACGGAAGAAAGTTCCCACCTTAAGGACATACCCCGCGCCTTATAATCGGGGTCGTCTTATAATCATACCTCAAATAGGGTCTGACTATGAGACTAAGATCCAGATCCCCCGCAACGCTGCAGGGGACCTGGATCCTCCTGTCTCCCCCCCCGCCGCCCCACTTACTGGTGCTTCTGAGCCCCCGGTGCGTAGCCGGGGCAGCGTGTAGATGTCTACTCGATTCACGTAGACAACTTCCGCTGCAGCCGGAAGGAGGTGCGGTTAGCAGCGGGGGTTGTCTGCGTCCATCTCGCAGACCTTCCCTGGCTGTCAGAGATCAGAGTTCCCCTCAACGGTCACAGAATACCAGGCACCATAAACTGATCCATTGCAGAGTCTCCTGGTGAAGGATGGGAAGTAAGCACAATCTGTTGCTCATTGCTGGTTAATATGCATGTATTTAAATTTGGTTAATAAACTGAATGCATGATTTCATCCATTGATTAAGCACTTTTGTTAGATCAGCTGGCCAGTGTGAAGGTGAAATTGTCTGAATGGGCAATCATGGTGTGTGGTAAACGGCAAAAAAAAACGTTTGGGGTAATATAGTAAAGAGGGGGCTAAAGTAAAAAATTGCAAACTAACTAACACTTTTGTGAATTACTCCTATATGGGACCTTTGAAGATCTACCTATAGCTGTTAGTCATGTTTGATTGTGCTTGATAGTAAAGAAAAGTGATTATAAAGTAAAATAGCTGTGAAGCTTTGGATTATAGAAATATAAATGCCCAATTCTTCTGAAAACAATGTAAGTAAATTATTTCTGAATGCTTTGACCAGTTTTATGCATGTCCAACTATGAAGATACAGGCAAGCAGACCGATCTTATTGGTGCTTATATAAAAATTATTACCATTCAGTATATACAGTATGAACTCTATGATGTTTAATTACCAGAAGCATTCTTGTGGAACATATATGTGACAGAGAATGTAGTGTTTCTTTTGCTTTTTACACTATGAACGTTCAAGGCTCCTGTCATATTCTGTACTCCACTGTAACATTATTGTGGGTGTAATTTAAGTATTTCCGCTCAACTATATCATTTCCCAGGAAAGAAGCATACAGCTTTTATAATTACTATTCAAAACCAAGGCTATTACAATTTAAACCTTGTCATTGCACGGTGTTCCTTTCATAGCACTATTAATTAAACATATACATAATCTATCTTCTTTTTAGTTCCTAGATAATTATATTGAATTTTAAAATGTAAAAGTGGACCCTTTTGGATCATATGTAGAATTATAATTTTAATTGTAGCTCACATGAGTTAGATTTACAGTTTTTATTTTTTGTGAAAGAAATATAATTGCATACAGTAGAAGAATATATGACTTATGATTTGGATGGGTGCCTATTTTTAATAAACCTTGTTTTAATCTTCTTAAGCAGGAGCCTTGTTTAATAGAAATTGTCAGTATAATTTTAAAATCCCGGTATGTGTAGTTAGCCAGTGCACAGGCTCATTACAAAATACAAATGAGGTATGGGAAACATTCACAAAGCTTAAGACGTTAGAGTACCATTATCATTAAAACACATTAACTATGGAACAATAAAATGATCATAAAAAAGTAAATGAGAATTACCAAAATAATTATGTAGATACTAGCAGTGTTACCGTATATCACATGGTTATTTATGTGATACCCGTGACTCTAAGAGCAAAAACTATAGTCTACAATTTGAAAACCACTTAGTAGTGTTTTTAAGTACCTACTTATCATTCCAGCATCTAAATACACATTTTTTAAATGCATGCTACTCACTTATCAGATGGTTAGAATCTGTTGAATTTTTTTCTTATCAAACCCTCATGATTCTGAAAAAAAAAGATATACTTTAGGCTAAACATTGTAATCATGCAAGACATTTTCTCTGTTGCGCACCTTTCTCTGTGACACTTTCTTCTGTACAGCATGCGTGAGGTGCTGACTAGACTTCTGCATTCTGATTTGTACAAATTCATTTTTAGCCAACAATGCCTAATTCTTTCATTCATACAAAACTTCAAAAATTAGGAGGGACCCCCAACCAAGCAAACAAAATGATAGTTAAATATTTGTTAAAATATTGTTGATTCATTTTGTGAATTTTGGCGCCATTACAATTGTTTTTGTGCTCTTTCAGCAGATAAAGTAGTTAGAGACTGTATAGGAAGGTACAGAAAAAGAGATTGATAGATAAAAATAGTATTTATTTTGTGTCTTTTTTCCTGCCACCTGCCTTCTTGATGTGTAGCTTAACCATCTTCATAAAAAATGTGAATTGGAATTAATGAAATTATATCATCTTGTAAAACTATGGAGGTCTGTATGTAGCTGCAAAAGGCCTCTACAGTTTACCCTTTGTGACCTGAGGCAGAGCACCTGACTAAGAGTTAAGCTAGGGTTAGTGGTGACTAACCCCCATAACTAACCCACATACTAACACAAAGACTTGCTAGCACACATAACCACTCTAACATTATACACATAAAACACATACCATAAACCAACACACACTCACTCTAACACCCACACATTCCCAATAACACTATCCACTAACACATTCTAACACACCATACCATTATACCATACGGTTACACACAAACCATACAAACATACACACTAATGCCATACCCTAAACCAGACTCTCTTAAACAACGTACATTTACACGCACGCACATGCTAACATCATACATCAACATACACTCCAACACCATATGCTAACACGTACACACACATATGTATCTATCTTACCTCACAGGGAGCCTACACTAGTGCAGCTAAAACTCTATGTGCAAGGTGCGTAACCTTGCAACCCTACTGGATGCCTTGGTTCCCTTTGTACCCACCTTAGCATGTCCCTTATGACAGGACAGAGGCAAGTCTGGTGTGCAGCTGAGGGCACTATTCTAAATCATAGAAACATAGAATTTGATGACAGATTAGAACCATTTGGCCTCGGTAGTCTGCCCATTATTTCTGTTGTGAAGACTTAAACCTTAACGAGTCCTTGAGTTTGACTCATATTTAGGGAATGCCTATTCCATGCATCTTTACATTTTACACCTCACTGTGTTAACTTCTACCAATTCTGCTGGGAGGCTCTTCGCCTTAGTCACTTCTCTCTAAGTATAGTAAAACCTGCTTGCATTAGATCAAAGCCTGTGACCCTCTAGTTTTACACTGTGAATAATTCAGCAATAGAAACTGTTCCCCCTCATCTCACTGTGATTATACTGTACCCAATTATACTGTACAGTGATCTCTGCACCACATTAAATATTTTAATACAGTGCTGCAGCTCACAGTCTTCATTGATTCATTTCCCAATTGAGTCAGTGTGAAGACCCATGTTTGTCCTGCCTCAGAAAACCCAGAAACTGATTCGAAGTGGATGTTGGTGCAGGTAGCTGGATTTTTTAAATATACATATAAAGAAATATAATGTTGTAATCTTCTTTTGGGTGGCAGACCATACTAGCATTTAATATATTCATAGCAGTCGGTAGTCTCAGATTTGCCAGAGCAGCGCCAACTACTGGGTACTGAGCTTATATAAAATAAACAGAACAATCTTGACCATGTACCATCTTCATCTTATTTTCTGGGAAAGGGAACCATTAATGCTGCTACCTAGGTAAAAAGCTAATACTATTATTTGATCACCACAGCTATGCTCAATGGCATGTTTGTATGAAGGGGGACTTGTGTGTGTGTGTGTGTGTGTGTGTATATTTATAATAGTTTATTTCTCCTGATCTCTTTTACTTTTATCAACTGACCTTCTTCTATGTTGACAGAAATGATCAGTTTTCAGGAAATGAGAGGAATAATTTAACAACTCTTGTGACAAGCAGTTAAGATTGCTGCTGCCACAGAGATAAGCTTTGATTTCTAATACATATGTAGCAGTGTTTCCTACTGTAATTAAACCTTTGAAACAGTAACAATTATCTTCCTATAGTATCAGCTTGCTCATTATCTCATGATTTGTTCATAAAAGGCATGTTTCTCATTTGTGGATATTAAATATAATTCTAAATGACATATACCTTTGCGGACACATCATAAAATGTAATGATCTTTGATTAGGTATATAGGCTGCCTGCCGTGTAGACCTTAATTGGTGGAAGCGCTAACCAGCTTGTGTCTACATACATACTTTCATGTAGTATGTATACGTTTCTGTAAGAAAAATTCAGTCATGGTTACATATACCACCACAATTTGTGGCTCAGCAATACTTTTTTTTTTTTTTTTTAATACTTGTTTATTTTACCCATTTCACCCTTTTAAGGAACATTTCCTCTATTTCCATACCTATTTATGCTTTCAGAAACAGTTCACACTTAAATGGCAGAAAGATAGCATAGTTGTCTACAAAAGGAATGCATCTGTCAATCATACCTTTCTTTGTAAACAAAGAGCTTTTTCTTTGTAATTTCCTGTTTTCATACCAATTATTGGAAGCCTGGTGAGCTGCCAGCACCTCATATGTGTCTTAAGCAAGGTAAAATTCTACCTTAGGTAGCGCATTTTATTACATCTTGATTTGTCGGTATATAGGTCAACTAAATCTATTGTCTGTAGAGATGATTATATGTTTACTATCCTAGATTTTATATAGTGCCTGTTAATACCGTATTGGCCCGAATATAGGATGCAATACCCCCCCCCCACTTTAGGTCTTCGAAGTGGTGGTGTGGCCTATATTCGGGGGTTTAGCGCAGGCATGCTCAGTTTGTGTCGCCCGACACCCGGGACATACAGTTCCAGGCCCCGGGCGGGTGTTTTTATTTTCATATATCCCTGCTCCGGCAGCCATGGACGTCTGCGCGATGCGCTTAGACAACCTCCGCTGCCGGCACTTCCGCCGGGGCTTCTATGGTGCTTTCCGGTGCCTTCCAGTGCTCCACCATAGAAGCCCTGGTGAAAGTGTCGGCAGCGGAGGTTAGATAACCTCTGCTGCCGGCACCTCCGCTGGTGCTTCTCCATCATTGAAGCCCTGGTGGAAGTGCCGGCAGTGGAGGTTGTCCACACGCAACGTGCAGATGTCCACCGGCCGGCCCCGCTAAATACCAGGGAGTCTGGGGCTGCATTGGTAAGTTGGGGAGCATTTCAGGGGGGGCAGAGTGGCACTTATAGAGGGCATAAAGCATATCTGGGGGGCAGGTTGGCATATCTAGGGGGCATATATATATGTATATATATATATATATATATAGATATATATATATATATATATATATAGATATATATATATATCTATATATATATAGATATATATATATCTATATATATAGATATATATATATATAGATATATAGATATATATATATATAATATATTTTCCCCTACTCTATTGGGTCTGTTCACTTAAGGTTAAATGAATTGGCAGTAAAGGCAAATTAACTTGTACAACATGGACAAAATGTTTATATTTAGTTATATTTACTAATGTTAACTCGCATTTACACACCTAAACCTAAACCTAATTCTACTCATATCAACTTAAGGTACACAAAGTTGAAAGGCAGCAGTTCAGAAATTCACATACTCCTGAGCTGTTTGGAAGTTTGAAATGTTTAAAACTTTTAAATATGACCTCAAGTTTGGACCCCCTCCCACTTATGGAATAGGAGATGTCAATGAGTTTTAGAAAAACCTACGTAAAGATATGAAGCCTGGCAGACCAACAAAGCATTTATTTCTGTAGCATTATGCATTACATTCTTAATTTACTTTAATAATAGGCTACTACTGTTATCACTCCAGAGGATGTACTAAATGGTCCTTATCCCATCCCCCCCATCTGTGGTGCTTTGGGTTAGGGGTAGATATTTTCCTTTATTTTTTTTACTTATTAAAAAAAAATATTTTAACACATCCCTCTCATAGCATAAGGGGCTTAAGAGAACAGAATGGTGATTAAACTATTTATTTTTAATTCTAGCTAGATGCAGGGTATTTCAATCTTCCCTAAGGGCATCAGAATTCTACAGTTACTGGTTAAACATTTGCAAGTTCAATTTAAGTTTATTTGTGCCCTGCAGCCCTTCATTGACAATATTGGTCCTGTCAGGGTCCAAGCTGCCTGTCAATGTTGATAAATGATTTCTTACTCAATAAACATCTTTGCCTTGCAGATATATATATATATATATATATATATATATATATATATATAAATATATATTGATAATTACTTATTTAGTTTTCCTAATTTTATAATGTATTTGTTTTAGCTATTTTTAATTTATAACACAATACAGTCATCCATCCTTTGTGTCTGGCAGTCTTAGAAACAACAATAAGGTGAAAGCTGGTGTTTTTAGGACAAGGGAAGAATTTATTTTGTAGGCTTTGGCACTAGGGTGAATCGTCCATTTTATCCAGCGGGCACATCCAGTCTACTTGTTATCGACTAATACTTGTAATATACTACTCTGCAGTTTGTAGGAGGTATAAACAAGTGATTCCCTGTATTGCACTTCCCATGAGCTACAGTGCAGCACTTCCCATGTACTGTGCCCTCCACTAATATTGGCACTCTTGGTAAAGATAAGCAAAGAATGCTGTGAAAAAGTGTCTTTATTGTTTAACCCTTTGATCTTTTTATAAAAAAATACACACACAAATACACACACAAATACTCTGCTCTTGTGGATATTAAACAACCGCAAGGTTTTTTTTAAAAAAAAGTGAAATATGTGTGTGTGGCACAATTATTGGCACCCGTTTAGTCAGTACTTTGTGCTACCTCTGTTTTGCCAAGATAACAGCTCTAAATCTTCTCATATGATGCCTGATGAGGTTGGGGAATACATGGCAGCAGATCTGAGACCATTCCTCCATACAGAGTCTCTCCAGATACTTCAAATTTTGAGGTCCATTTTAATCATTCTGGCAGAGGCAGTCAGGTTTTCATTTCCGTCTATGGTGCCATGTATCCTTACAATATGTCCAGGTCCTCTGGCAGAAAAACAGCCCAAAAACATTAAAAAAGCCACTGCCATATTTAACCATAGGCATTAAGTACTTTTACATAATGCTACCTCTGTCTGCACCAAACCCACCTGTGGGGTTTATTGCCCAAAAGCTCAATTTTGGCTTCATCTGACCATAGAACCTGAGCCCATGAGTTCCAATAGTGTCCAGCAAACTGAAGGCAGATGAATTTGTTTTTGTATGAGACTAGAGGCTTTTTTCTTGAAGAATACCTTTCTTTTCTTGAAAACCTTGTGGTGATGTAGGTAATGTCGGATTGTAATTCTGGAAACTTTCTTACCCCAGCTTTAATTCTGGGAGATTTTTTGGCCACTCGAACCATCCTCTTCACAGTTTGTTGAGACAATATCCTCTCACATCCCCTTCCAGGTTGATTCATAACATCCCAGTTGACTGGAACTTGTTAATTATTGCCATGATGGTGGAAATGTGCATTTGTTAGTGCTTTTGCTATTTCTTTTTATAGCCACTTCCCATTTTGTTAAGCTCAACAACCTCTTGCCGCACATCACAGCTATATTCTTGGTCTTACCCATTCTGACAAAGGATTTTTTTTATGTTTTATTTTGTATGTAAGTTTTTTAGCTGTTTTATATTTTATACTTTTGCCTAAAATTGTAATCTGTATATCTTTTGACATTTATTGCGGCATTATTTGGGGGAATATTCATCGTATAGAGAGAAGTCCTTTCTTCTTTTTTTGGAGCCAACTCAAGATTTTTACCATAAAGAAGATATGCAATAGATCTTTTAAAGTACCTGCTGATTCCCTGATTACACGTGAGTGCAATTGATGCATAACAACAATCTAGGTTTCTATAAAAATACTACACTATATATGTTCTTTAGTTTTTTTGCCTTTATGAATTTTTGAGCATTTGTTGGTGGTCTCTAAGGTCTTCACAAAATAGTGAAGAAATACACAAGATCTTTTGAACTGCCTGTTAACCTTTGGTTACATGTGAGTTCAATTGATGCTTAATAACAACCAAAAGGATATCAAAATACTACACTGTTTTTTTTTCTTTCAATCTTTTTTATTTTATTATTTTTGAAGTTTTGATGTTTATTTTAGATTGGTGAGTCTGATACATTGACAGGTTTTTTACTTAATTAATTAATTTTATACTTTTTTGTCACATTAGCATACAAACGTTTTCATTTATTTATTCTTATGGTGTAACATGGGGTTACATGTGTATGTTATTGTCTTTGTTCTCTTATATTTACCAAGGGTGCCAATATTAATGGAGGGCCTTGTACGTGTTTGGTCAGCTACGTGTGAAATGTGTATGTGTTCGGGAGAAATGGACACACTGTTCAAATTTGGCTTACATGCAGTGACCAATGCTTAGGTAAAATATTTCACATATTTGAGAAACAAAGAAACACAAGATATTGATGTAGATAATAGCAAATGGTATGGTGGACACAGTGGATCAGATGATAATTGATTCCTCCTTTCTCTCCCTGTGGTAGAGCACAGAGATACGAGGTTCATCCACCTGTATTAAAGAAACTCCCACATGCCGCCTCAAAGCCTATGGTACCATGGGCACACGTGGACAGGATAATATATTATTTCACTCTCTCTGTAGTAATGCATTGCATAGACATACGGAGACCGTCCACCCGCAACCAAGCAGCTCCTATATACCACCTCTAACCATAGGCTGAACTCTATTTGAAACCAATGTCATGAGATACTATGTCAGTTACCCAAGTCGGCCTTATTAAAAAAAGATGATCCAAAAACCTGTGCGTGCAGTAAGATTACTGTAAAGAGATTAAAATTAAAATCTTAAAAAAAGAATGTATAACCGCAATTAAATTCACAAATGGTTAATTGAAGTATTCAAGTCACTGACTATTTTATTAAAATCTTGTTTTAACTTGCAGGCCTTGGAAACACTGTTCTTGATCACAAGCATTAAAGTATTCAATTTGTTGTTTGTCCTGGAGCTTTCATAGCGGTTATTGCTTCAGGTATTCATCTTGTTAAATAATCCATCTAAGAACAACTTGAGCTAATTATCTAATGTTTAGCCAGTAGGTTGTAATTGTAACATCCGTTGACTGCTGTACCTTCTTTTTCACTAATAAAAGCAACGCTATGATATATTTATGGGACTTTCCGTTTTTTTGTATTATTTTTTACAGATAGGTCAGCACCAAGGTGGAACTTCATGTATTTGTGTGTTTTGTATAATAAATTGCTATGCTAAATTAGTAAACACTGGGCTGCTCTCAGATTATAAAGAGTTAAGATTTAAATTAAGAAAACATTCTCACATTTTCTGAACCTAAAAACATAAACCAAATATGAAAAATTGATTTTTGGTAATTTCTGATTTGAGCCATAAGGGATGAATGCTAGTAGTAATGATGGCAGTTCAAACAGGTTCTGTGAGTGGTAATCAGTGTGCTTGGAAATGTAATATAGTTGGGTATAGTGCAAAATCTTTGATACAAGGCAGTGAACATGTTTTTTTTTCAGTGCTTGGATGGCGGTTCATAGGGTGTAATCAGAGCAGCTTTTACATAAAGAATTTCAGAGTTTCTAAACCATTGGTAGTCAATTGTTTTTCTGTTGTATGCCCATGAAAAAGGAGGCTGTTTAATTTTATGAGCTTTAAACCCAAATCTGAAACATAATGACTATTACTACTATCTTTGCTGATGCACCTGAAATGTAAGGGGAAATCAGAAATCTAATTATATGCAAGCTACAGAGAGCAACACATATATAAGAAAGAAATGTTGAATACTGTGAATGTTCTCTTGGTGCGTGAAGCGGCCAATGATATATAGAGAGCTTTCGGTTGAAATTTATGGTGTATATAAAAGAGCAAACAAACAACAAACATGAAAGTTGGCAAGAATATTTTATAAACTACAAACTATTGAACTTTCGAAGAAAACATTTCTTTTTGCTACTCATGAACACAGTCCTGGTATATATTAATTATTCATTAGAATTATTTTTCTGAAAAGAAAAAAGGCAATTTGATTAACCTAATAATTAGACTTTTTCCCCGTCTCTCTCTTTGTGATTTATTCAAATTGTTAAACAGCATCTAAACCTGTTACAGAAATCACTCAAGCTGCATATTGTTATGTGGTACTTCACAACCAGTGGCATTTTAACAGATAATTAGTTTGAAACACTTTTGTGTTTTTACTGGTAAAAAAAGGATTTGTTCCAAATCTATGTTACTATTTGCTCTTGGTTGGACCAATGTTGGTCCATCCCTAACAACGCATTTTTACCTCTTGTATAATACACCCTAACGTCCTCTAGTAAGCTTATTTGAGCAGGACTCTCGTCACCAGTTGTTTCTGTATGTCATCTTGTTATATTTTATACTATTTATCATGTCCTGTCTAAACTTTGTACAGCGTTTCGGAATCTGATGGTGCTATATAAAACAATAATAATGTCATGTAAAAAAATTTAAGTGCAGTGCTATTGAGAAACGAAGAAACCAATTGAAATAAGCAAATATAAAATCTTTTTGTAGAGTGATATTCCTTCTTCCTGGCATTAGTATATGGTAATAAGACCTATTCTTCAAAATGAGCGTGTTAATTCCCAGATGCTACACTGAATAAATTGCTATTGTCTTCACAGTCATTCATGTAGATTATGTGTGATCATTATCATTTGTTATGTTTTTGGAGACAAAAATAGCTTCCTTTTAAAAGTTCTATAAATTGGGAATTATACAGTGTAACAGGAACCGGGGGTCGGCTGAGGGACCCCCGGCCATCACTGTCACCTTCCTCGCAGTAGGTATGTACAGCTGTGTCAAAAAAGAAAGTATACCTCTTTGAATTGTAAGGTTTTACATATCAAGACATTAATATATCACCTTTCCAGAAGAACAACCATAATCATAGTTATTCTACCTAAAGTGGAGACCCTCAAACAATTTAGAGGTCAAAACTCAGCTTACAAAAAAATATTGTGCAGACCATTAAGCTATGTAAACATGATTATCAAGCCATTTAGTAGCCATTGAAACTACTTATAAATTGTATTGTTGTGTTGTTATTAGCTTGCTTTATACATTAATAATCTACCAAGTATTTATGTAAATAACTTAAAAAAAAATATATAAAACGTTGATTTTAAGATCTGAGCACATATTCTTTAGGAAACCTTGCTGACATTGGAGAGAGACGTGAAAATGATTATGTCTTAGAAATATTTTATTGAAGCATTACCTTCAAACACAAACCTTGCAGCTGGGTAGACAGTTTGGTTAAAGTCAAGCAGGGGCAAAAACCTGTTTATCAGTTTAAAGATTACATTGTAATTAATAAATGCATGGAAGTGGGGGATGGGGAAATATATTACTTTAACTTGGCTATGACCCAATTCTGTAGATACCAGTGACCCTGATTCTTGATTTAATGATGTTAAAGGATATAAGTAGTTAAAGCCGTCTCAACCTGGTCATTTTAGAATGAAGTCAAGCACCCTTCTTCATTGAGGTTTTTTCACTCCACTGCTTTTTAGTGATTTCATCCATAGTCAGAAACAAATCAATTTCCTGGAAAGAATTAATGTCTATTAATATTACCATTGTTAATAAGTACCGGGCACAATTTTGTACAATACACATAAAGTGTATGTATGTATGTACAGCACCACATAGAAACTATAGATTCCCCAGCAAACTCAAATGAATTGGAGGTGAATTGAGAACAAAAAGAGGTAAAGAATAGAAGTTAAAATGCAATCTTGAAAATGTTAGATAATCACTCATCCCAGCTGTCAAACCTTGACTATAATCTCAGGTGTACCATTTACTTTCTATGAAAGTTGGAAAACAAAAGCTAAACTCACGGATGGCATGGCGCACTGGTAAATTACGTTTGATAATATCAGATCTAGAGCATTTACCAATTATACAGAAGAAACGCTGTTAAATGACTGCAGATAACAGAACTAAACCAGTACACTTGCTTCATAATGGGCATGTACACAACAATAGCTTCTCATGGGTCTTTTCCTTCAATATATTTGATTGTTTGGTTATTGTTGATTTTTTGGGGAAATTCTGTTCCTTTAGGATAATTATTAGATTAATTCAGGTTTATTAACAGCCTTATTTTACTTATTTTAGACTGCCTTATTTTACAGAGTCTTATTTCTGTGTGGTTTCTGAAACATAAGGATGTTCTGTAAGGAATTAATGTGTGTTTAACCAAAGGAAAGACAGTTGTAATGATCTCTGTGTGGCTTGCAAAAATCCGTTTGCCTTGCTAAAAACATTAAGGAGTTAGCGATCTCTAATTCCACATCTTATTAAAGAAAAAGAGGCTAATTTTGGTCCACGTACTTCACTGACTTACCAGAAATACTTCCCTTGAGGGTAAACAAATAAATTGCACATCTATGGGCAAATTAGATAGTTTGCATTTGTGACAATGTTTTTTTAACTGGATACATGAATGGTCTAACATCATTTTTTTTTATATTTCTTGCAGTGCCCCCATGATTACATCCCTGTTTGTGGCTCTAATGGTGTCACATACCGAAATGAATGCTATTTAAGAGGTGCTGCCTGCAAACAGCAAAGTGAAATACTTGTGGTATCAGAAGGATCATGTGTTACAGGTATGTGTTATTCCTTCAGATGTTAACATCAAAAACAGATGCCAATTTATTGTTGACTTGCTAACATTCTACGCTAGATAATCCACACAGAATGTGAAGGTAATGTTTGGATGTGCTAGGAGTTTACTTTACACAGAATATCCATGTTATCATTATACTGTGCGTGTTTCATTGGAGAATATGGTTTATTAGGTGAGCTGGCCATCAGGAATTGGGATCATTGTCATGACCAGGGAAAGGCTGGTGACCTTCAACCTAGAGGGAAAGAGCAGCCAAATGACTCGTTAACATAACAAACAAAACAATAAACATAAAGTTTACAGTCATGGTCTGAATGTTACCTATTACCATTAATTGCACTGTGTAATTTAGAACAAGACCGTCAATGGATGCTGAGTGTGGTCTCTCCCAAATCCCTCAAAACACTATAAGCCACTAAAGGAGGCAAATTTTGCTAGGACAAAATTCTAGCAACCTTTATCTTAGTGGGCAAACCCAGCCAAGTGACCCATTAACATGACAACCTAAACCATATATGTTCCAGGGATGGTGTAAATGTTACCTAACATCCTTGTTATTCCATACACCCAAGTGGCTTTATGCCAAATTACAAGAAAAACACCCCAAAAAATACAATAAGAATTTGTTTCTCCCCTCATAAACCATGAGAAATTCAAATTAGAATATTAGAATATTTAACGCTTTCATAATTGACTGAGACTTTAGTAGCTGGTCCATTGAGCTTCCTGACCTGACCTGAAAGGAAGGGCCAAGGTGCCCCTGGTGCTTTGATTTATATATATATATATATATATATATAGGAATTGCGAAGATGCTTCAGACTGTTAAAAATAATAGATAGATTTGAAATAAAAATATATAGGAGAAAACATTAAGACTGAGCGCTGTATTGGTAGCAAATGAAATCTGAATCCAGCTTCTTCAATATTACTGCCCCATTAATACAGGTGTAATAAACCACTTATCATATTAACCTTGAGTAGGCTATGTTTTACAGAAACTTAAAAACATGCACATTTTAAATGTGTGACTATATATATATATATGTTCATAAACCAGAAAATGAGGGACCTTATTTTTAGGTAAAATCTTAGAGAGTGCCAACAATTGCATGTTTTATACAACAAAAGTTCTTAAATACCACACCTGCAGAAATGGTTGAATTTGTTAATTATAATTCTAAAAAAATTAATAAGCATTCACTGGTTCCTAAATTGCGCTGTTTGGCAAGTTTTTAGACAAGAAACAGATTTTGTTGTTTTGTACTTGTAATTTTCCCATTAGTGTAAACCTGTTGTTACTATTTATTGGAATAATGCGTAGACATTTTAGCTTTGTTTTTAGATTAAGAAAAAACGTTTTAAAATAAGATTGCAGTAAGCAGAAATAACTCTTCAGGGAAATGGGAATCGAAAGGTTAACATTAAAGAGAGAATAGTGGTAAAACTCATTGGAAAATGTGCTGACCAGGCTACTATCTATAGAAACAACATATGATGAGTGAAATCTCTTGGCTGATGTAATCATCATTAATATTACTGTCTACTTCATCGCACAAAGGAGATAATTCCCTGAGACATCTGTCTAATACTTTGTATTAAATAACATTATGATAGATGTAAAATTCACTTAACTTCATTTGGGCAATTAGTATCAAAAGTGTGATTGTTAACAGACTTCTAGATTGAACCCAAATTAGAGTAATTTGTGACCCAAACACCACATCAATGATTCTATGATCTATAATACACAGGTTTTCCTGTTTCCTTTTGATTAAAATGAAATGGTGTCACCCTACATGCAACAAAAATGATAGGTTGGAGCCAAACATCTACCTTATTTTACTCTTTTTCTCATTTTTTTTGCCTTACCACTCAAGCTTCCCTATTAACTCTTTTCTTTTTCTCCATATTGTTTATGACCTTCGGCTTCCTTATTCCCTGTGCATAAGCTCTTACCACACTTTTCTTTTCCTGTTTTGCCTGTCCCTCCTTTTTCTCCTTTTTTGACTATGTATCTGCTTTCTAAAGATTTTCTGACTACAGTTTATCTATTTTCTGACTTAGTCTTCTGAATTATTTTATTTTTACTCATTCATGTCATTAGGACATACTATTACGGCCTATATAAATTTGTCCAAATGACTACTAGGATGTAATATTACATCCCACTTATTGTGTGGAACATGGGGATAATGTGGCTCTGAACTGATGAAATAGTTAGAAGACCCAATGAAATAAATAATTACCTGGACCCCAGGCATGTCATCATGACATCATAAGTGAGACCAACTCACTTCAAGATAGATTTCTATGGTCTCCAAAGACCTTAAAGGGGTAGTCATAAAATAAATAGGAAGTAAGCATTTTTACAATGTATAAAGTGTAAAAAGAAAGTGCCCCCTCCCAATAGAAATCACTTTTCTGTCCCCAGCCTGAAAAGTTTAAAAATAATTGTATTATATTTAAAGGAGCATTTGGCCCTCCAAAACATAGAAAATGTGTATGTGGTATATTACTTTACATGGGGAGATTTTGGTGAACACAAATTGTGGCTTTTTTTTTTTTGAACCTAACTTGTACCATAAATACTTTATTACCAATACAGTGTTTTTCTTTCTCTATTTTAAATATATAATTAATACTAAATAATGAACAATGGATATTCAAGTGATAACAAAAGAAAGTCCTACCTTGAAATAAATTCCTATTTTAACAAACATATGAATAAAATAGCAAACAACAAACATATTGTCTTTTATGGTAGGAAATACCATTAGATGGGTTAAGGACTAGTCATGGATTTTTAGATGTGGATGTAGTTTGTAAAAGAAGCACGCTGATGAACTATAGAAATGTACTAACAGGTTTAATTAGAAATAATCCGTTTCTATGCTTCCTAAAGGTGAATAAAATATATTGCTTGCAAATGTTTAGCACTACAGAAAAAACAGGTTTTGTATTTGACACAATGACAACATGCTGCACCATATACAAATGTATTGTTCTTATATGCATATGGTGCAATAACAAATGATATCCATCTTGTTTATTGTCTATTAATCTAATTAAACTTACATAGAGGCTCTTTCATTTTAAAATGTAAAGGCATTGTTAAAAATATAGCTCTTCTACAGGCTCTTGATGATTGTTTGGACTGTGACTGTGCATGGTGTGTACTTTTTGATCCAGGGCTGGACTGGCCTATGGGGATACTAGGAGGTTTCCCAGTGGGCTGCCCACCCTGTGCGCAGCTACATGAATAATTGCCCCCCCTGCGAATATTCCAGTCAATGCAGATTTGATGGGTGTGGAAAAGGTATGAGAGAGTATGTATGCATGTATGTATGTATGTATGTTTGTTAGAATACATGCATACGTTTGTTTTTTAATATGAATGTGTAAGTGTATGTGAGCATGAGTATGTATGTGACTTTTGTAGGTTTTTCTGTGTGTGTGAGCATGGGTGTGTAGGCTGTTTGGGGCCATTATAAGAGGTTTGGGGAAAAGGTGCACTGACAAGCTGTTTGGGGGCACTGACAAAGTGTTTGAGGATAAGGATGGCACAGGCATGCTGTATGGGGAACTGACAAGCTGTTTGGGTGCAAAGATGACACAGGCATGCTGTTTAGAGTCCTGATGGCAGAGACAAGCTGGTTGGGGCAAAGGTGACAGGCAAGGTACATGGGGCAAAGATGACACCCACAGCTGTTTGGGAACAAAAGTGGCACTGTGGGATATGTTGCGTGAAGTTGGTGTCTCTGTGGTTTCTAGTTATGACCCTGTGTTAAATTGTATGAATTAATGAAACTTGTTATTGAATATTGTATGAATATGAATGGGGATATGCTAAGGGAAGAGTATTAAAATGATGTAGAAAAAGAATGGGTATAGAGATAATAATAATAATAAGTTATTTTAGGGATAATAATAAGTTATTTTAGGGAGCATGAAGATGGAGGGGATGAGTGTCCTGCAATATGTGGTGATAATGGTAGGGGATGGAAATTATGGAAGGGAGGAATATGATGATTGGGGAGATGATTGGGTTTGGGTATAGGAGTTGGGGGTATGATAGTCAGGGCATATTTACATTAACACATACATACATACATACACACAGCTACTCTAACACCATAAACATATATACACAGTATATACACATACATAGAAACATAAAAAGTGACGGCAGGTAAGAACCATTCGGCCCATCTAGTTTGCTCAACCTCTGAATACTTTCCTTAGTCCCTGGCTTTTTTTTATATCAAGCTTTGCCTTATGCCTCCTCCTGTGTATTACCATTTACCACATATGCTGGAAGGATATTCTATCCACTTCCTGATATTACTTTTAAACCTTTTGCCCCTTTAGACTATGTCCTCTTGTTGTGGTAGTATATCGTCTTTTAAATAATCTCGGTGCCTTTATCATGTTGATTCCATTAAAGTATTTAAATGTTTCTATCATATCCCCCCTGTTATGTCTTTCTTCCAGGCTATATACGTTTAGATCCTTTAACTTTTCCTGGTATGTTTCACCCTGTTAACCATGAACCATTTTAGTAGCTTTTCTCTTAACTTTGGAACGTTGGATTCCCCAACAATGTTCATTTGTTATACAAATATTCCTAACCAATATTATATCAATTCCTATTTTAAATATATTAAATATCATCTTTTTATCAAAACCTTCATTCAATGTCCTTGCAATAAAAAGTATGGTTTATAGCAGAAGAGATCTTTTATAATTTAGCACTACTGTACATGCTACCTTATTGATTAGTTTACTGTTATAATCTCATGTTAGTTCTTTTGTTAAACACAATTCTATGTAATTAAAGCATTTCTCAGTTTTCAAAACTCACTTTTCAGTGAACACATTATAGACTATTTTGTGTTGTCTAACTTTATGTATTACTTCTGTTTTACTATATCACAATGAAATATTAATATTTGGTATTTAAAATCATAGTATTCCAAACAAGTAGCATCGCAGAGACCAGTGTTGGGAATAGTATATCCAACTGTACATATCTTAATTATTGGGAAGGTTGAGGTTTTTTGGGGTCGGATAGTCTGCCTTCTTCATTTTTACTTTCCTAGCATAACATAATATCTTGAACCAAAGCGAATGGAAATGATAGGGTAGTCTCATTCACACTTTTTCCAGATTCCGTAGAGCAAATAACATTCATGTCTGAACGAGAACCAAATAGTTTTTCACTGTTCCATGTAAAACCCCCATGAATTTGTCTAAAACTCACATATTTTTAACAAGTAAATATATCATCTCTTAGTGACATTTAGATAATAAATTACTTACTAATTAAACTGGCATATTGTTGTGTTGCATCAGTAGAACTGATGTTCTCATGTGCTAGAGAACCCTGCAGCCTTGATAACAAGGATTAATGTCTGAAATAAACCACCATCCATGATTCAACTAGAGAAAAAAAGTAATGTTACCGTAAATAAAAACTAAATTTAGGTAAGGTTTATTATAATATCTACCACAAGCTTTCAAGCCATAGATATGACTGTACATTTTTATTTTTTATTTTATTTTTTTAGTTCTAGCAGCATTTTCAATAATAAGGAGAAAATAGAATGTATTTCAGAATGTGGGCTCCTGGGGACATCTTTGAGTTGCTTAGCAAAAACCACGTAGCATATCCTATAGCTGAACATACAAACAGACTGACATTTACAATATGACATTCCCGATATACCCTGATCATGGGGGATGTTACTGTAAAGCACTACCACATCACAGCTTACTAAAAATCATGTGTCCTTAGCTGTTGAATTGTTTAAGGCATTAAGAGCATCCCTCGTGTCTGTAATGTATGAGGGTAATTGTAATAGCATCTGATATGGAAAGTGCTCTAAATAAAAATTTGGATAAATATAACTGCTCCATAAAAAATCACAAACAAAAGAAATTTCAGCGGGACCAGAATGATTTCAAAACAAATAATATATTTCAAAGAAAAAAAACGATAATTTAATAGAACCAAAGATCGCAATTCAGTCGAGGATTCTGAATCCACTTTTGATTATTCTAGCATTTCAGATAACAGCAACCTCAAGTTCAACTAGTCAAACTATGTACAAGTGTAACAATTGTAGGCAAAAAAGTATATTAAAACACAGGGTACATTTTTTTAAATCAACAACCCTTTACATCACACTGAACACTGAAAGATCAAAGCCAATGGAGGTACAAAAAACACAACATGACCCACAAATATATATATATATATATATATATATATATATATATATATATATATATATACATACAAACATTAATTTATCAAGAATTCAATTAAATGATCATCACCGTAGAATTTTGTCCAAAAGGTATGTATTGAGACCAGATTTGATTACTTTACATGGGTTAAAAATCTGAATCCGTTTGGGAGAAAGCTAGCTTTACTATCTTTACATTTAAAAAAAAAAAATTTATGGAAGCCTAACTATTGTGATTGAATGTGGAAGAATATAAAACTCTCAAGATCCTCTTGGAATCGGAAGAAAAGAGTCAAACATTCAAAGAATTGAGCGAATATGAAGAATTATAAAACCATTGGATAAAAGGCGGGAATGTGGTACTCATGGTTTACATTGAAATGTGTATATGCATCCTTAGTCTAGAAGTAGGGTATAAGCTTTGGAAGAACAATCCCACAATGTAACACCTTAAAGAACTGCATATACTCCTCACTAATGCCTTATTGAATAAGACTATTTCTGCAAAAGAATTAAGGTACGTCATGCCCAAGAACCCCCCCAACTGCAACGCTATACTGTCTGATCAAGGTTCATAAAAATATCAACAAGCCGCCAGGCCGTCCCATAATTTAAGGCATCAAGTCAATTACAGACAAGCTATGCAGGGGTGTCAAACTTTCTACAAAAAAACACCTCAACACCATAAACACATTCCCTTTTGGCTTACATTGGGACAATTTATACTCAATCATATTTTTTTTTACCTACAATGAAGAGGCACAGCTACGGGGACTTGCTGTGCCCCCAGCTATGCCAACCTATATTTAGGCTGGTGGGAAGCCATAAGTGTTACACCAGAAATAGCAACTATACCAAATACATAACCAAGTGGATTAAATATACTGTCGACATCCTGTTAATTTGGGATGGTTCAAAATAAATGCTTGAAGATTTTGTTAGAACCCTTAATAAGAACACTATAGGGTTAAGCTCAGTTATTGATTTAGATGAATTAGTCGTTTTAGACCTCACGGTTCTAAAGGACGCAGAAGTAACAACAACACTATTCTGTAAGGAAACGGCCACAAATAGTCTCTTGGAATCCTCGAACAATTCAAAAGAGGTATTCCAGTGGACTAATATCTACGCCTCAGACACAACTGTTTATCATGTAAAGGATTTTGTTGTTATGGCAAAAACTCTCAAATAACACAGGGAAAAATGGATACCCTAATAAGTGGCTCAAAGAAGCCTACTAGAGAGTGCTCTAAACGTAAAAAAGGACAAGCTTTTTAGCTCAGACTACGACTCTCAAGTATGACAATACCATACGAATTGTAGCCACATACCATAAAGCATGGCTTCTGGTAAGTTCCATCTTCAACAAACATTGAGAGATTCTAAGGTCTGATAACTCACTGCATAAAGTACTACCAAATAAACCAAAAAATGTTGGTGATATGCTAGTAAATCTATCCTTCATAGATAAAAACAACATGGTTATCTCAGCCAACAAAAGGCTGCTTTCAATGTTTCCACTGCACAGCCTGTAACTATGTACAACCACAAAAAATATTCAAAAACAATGTAACAAACAAAGAATATCTGAATATCCTATTCTGGCGTTTATTAACCCATAGAGTAGTTTATCTTATAATATGCCGTTGCAAGTGCTGTCCTGCCACAGATTGGCTGCTTCAAGCAGCCAATCAGCGCAGCGGAATGCTTTGACATGGAGGAGGTAGAACACTGCAGCTCTGCAGCTTTTCTCTAAGCTTTTCTTTTTTTGTTTTTCTTTGTATAGTGCATTTGAAAGTACTTTCATATTCATGGTTTGTTTAGGGGGCTCTTTGGGACACTGGCATATCCCTTTAAAGGTTACACTCGGCTATCATATGCATTAAAGGTGTATCGTGAAGTAGCATTTCAGTATTCTCTTACAATCTGCAAAGAAACATAATGTGTTTCTTGTTCTAATTACTTATAGATATGTTGCAGAGTCTCAGCATGAATCTTCTTGTAATGCAATGCAAGTCAGTGATTTCTGTTCCTATTACTCTTTTTCTGTGTTTGACTATTTCTAAATATTCCCACATTATTTTGTAAGTAACAGAATGATTTAAATTGAAATATCTTCCAGTGACAAAACACTAACATGTTGCTTTCCATCAAGGTTGCTCGTTCTGACTGCGTCTTTCATGTCTGACATTACCCTTGGACATATTTTATAGCAGCTAAAAATGCAGCCAAACAGATGTATTATTTAAGGTTAAACAATCCTACATTTGCCCTATTGATCTATAATGTATTATGAACAACAAACACACCTTTGATCGTGATTTTTACACTGTATGGCTGTGGCTTTGATGTTTACCTAAACCTTGCATTCTGTCTTTTTGTATTTCAGAAGGAGGATCTGGGTCTGGTGATGGAGGTAAAACCATTTTAGTTTGCTAACACAATTTTGTAAATTTGTTTTCAGCAGCTAAATATATATATTTCATATCTGTTTCACATTTCAATCCCAAGCTATGTATTTGTTCATGTGGGAAAGCATTTAGTTAAAAATACCAAACTTTTAAATGCCTTAATAGCTTAATAAGATGTTTTAAACTACATTTGGATCCTCAGTAAATGCTCTACTAGAGTGAGTGTGTGTTAAATATCCTACTCATCAAAGAGTAAGGAAAAATTGTAATAAATTGCAATTACTTTTCATGCTGCAAAATACTTCCTAAGTGTCTCTATTACTCTTATCAAGTGTATTGCTATTCTACTTGTCCTTCAGTGAAGTGTACTTGCCCACAAGAAGTGATTTCCTTGTAGCCGACTTTATCTCTGGAGATTTTAGTCTTTAGTCAAAGTTGAAATCCTTTATTTGGACCAACACAAAAAATATATATAGTTACATAAGCTTTCATTAGGAGTATTCTCTTTATTCAATCTACTGACGTCAGAGGTTCAGAAAGCCTGTGTAGCTTTACATGTTTTTCTATGTTTGACCAATAAAAGGTATCACCTTTGGCTGAAGGCTTTATTTTCCCTTGGGTTAACATACCATATGTCTATTTTTTCACACAAAAAATCGCCATTGTTATTTTGCTTCTGAGACGCTCAGTATTATTTTTAGTATTATGTGCGCATCAGGAAGAACAGATCCTTCTTAATTTGCAATGCCTTAAGATTTGTGTATATCAGCCCTTCTGGGATTTTAATTATGTATGCAATTGTTGTGATGGCTTACATAAACTCGTGAAGAAATCTTACCTAAAATGTAACCTAGACCTTTTAGTGCTGGTAGCTGTATTTCATACAGGCTACAAGGGAAGGGGAGAGGAGACATTAATTTCTAGAAACCATCCTGTACTGGGCTTATTTTATTCTACATTAATTTATCTGTGTGGCACAGGGTATTTCTATTAAACAAAGAATTCTAAATTGGACCCAGGTGTACTGAAGAAAGTAGATGTTTAAAACAAATGTTATAGGCAAAACAAATAATTTTAGCAAACACTAGTTAAAAAAGAAAACAAATGGTTTACACTCCTTCTGGAATGATGAAAGGTACACATTTGTTTAAATGCGCACCCTGTATGAAATTTATGTGTGTGTCATACACAACATAAACCAATAAACCATTGCATTTTATTTATGCCAGATTACTATTCAGGCTAGGGCACTCTATAATGCTGCCCTTAGCCCAGGCTTACCATAGCAGTCCGCTGCAGCTGTATTTTGGGCCCCAATCAACAGCCACCACAGTCCAGTGAACCTCTGCTCACCTACTGCCACAAACCTCTCTTTGCCCTTGCATCCTGTGAACCCCCTGTTGGCAGAAAGCACCTTGGTATGAAGATATATCCCAGTACCCAAAGGTAGGGGCAGGACTGCCATCAGGGGGTTACAACTATCACCCACTCATGAGAACTGTGAGTGACAGCTTGCCAGTACCCCAAACAGCCTGCCTGTTCCATATTGTCCCCCAAATAGCCTACTAGTGCCATTTTTGCTACTAAAAAATTCTGAGTAGAAGAGAAAATCCCTGTAGTGTGGAGAGGTATCACCTTGGGGCAAAGATAATTTGTTCTATAAAGGAACACTAACACACATACCCAGACACATACACCTACACACCCAGATATTCACACTGACACATGCACACACTAACAGACACACCCAGACACTCATGCTAACATACCCAGACACCCACACATGTACACATATACACAACCTAATATACCCACAGACACACACTCAAACATACCCAAGCACATATTAACATACCTAGGCATACAGACACACTTATAGACATAACTCACTTACCCTGGTGGAGCCCCTTCAATGTATCTGCCGAACTAGTACTGGGGATCATGCAACATGACGTTACATGACCCTGCATATTCCTGGAAATAGACACATAAAGATATAAGACTGGGTCTCTGGATATACCTCTTTATTCCAGTACTGTCACAATTCTCTGAGCGGGAATATTCACCCATGGCCCCAGGATCAAACCAGCGGCCAATGATTTTCTTTTTTTTTTTTAACCCCTTAAGGACAATGGGCAGTCCCTAAACCCATTGAAAACAATGCATTTTGAGCTCGTATATGTACGGGCTTTGTCATTAAGGGGTTAAAAGCCCTGCATTCAATTTTTTTAACATCAGAACCCCAAAACAGTAATCTATAATAATATTATATTCTAGATGCTTTACAGTCACCACATTAATGTTTAGCAGTTTGTGTTAAACTGTTAATTGCAGTAGTTAAAAAAATCTTAACACAGAAATTACTCACTAGGATTAAACAATATCACTGTATTTTCAAAATATATACATTTATCAGTGGAGGATTAAGGAAAATTGCATGAAAATGTGTTTTTCTGCTTCAAAATATATTTTCAATGTGCCAATGTTTTGCATATTTCATGTGTTTACTTCTTATATCCTGTCCCACTTAGTATTTATCTAGCCACAAGGATTATAGACTAATTTGTCTGCAGCCTATAAACTAATTGGATTATACTTTATATTCATATATAGGATATAGAAGGGTGATAAATCTTTGAAGTGAAATAAATCTCCCCGGTTCCTCAGTTATTAAGCAGTCATTACTTTTTGCATTAGGATTTTTAGATTCTTTGAAAAAGATGATCCAGTATTAAAATGTTCCTTAACCATTTCTTCTTATATTAAGTAAAATCAGTTTTTGGCTTGGGGCCCAGTGGCACGGGGGTATTTTGCAATATGTGGCAAACAGTCATATGCAGTAATGGTGGTAAAGGTAGATGAAGGGAAGTGGAATTAATAGATTTTTAGAATGATATAGTTATTATTGGTTTATCACAACTGATGGAGCATTTAAGAGTTTGAGAGAGTATTATGCATTTGAAATGCCCAAAGAGGGACACATTCGTTTTGGAGGAAGTCAATAGCGGTGTGGTTCAGAGGCAGGGCTATGACAAGACTTTTTATGAGAACTTGTGACCTACTGATAACTGTCATGCCAGGTATAGATGTCAGGATAAGGATCTGCAATGCAGAGTTGGCATAACCTGGTACACAGCACAGGAATAACAGGATCATAGTCAAAGCAGGCTGAGGACAAGTATAGCGGAGCAGTACTCAAGGCGTCGGGAAAGATAAGGCAAGAACAAAGGTCAATATCAAACAGAGGTGTGGTACACAGTTCAAGGTCCAAAGGCAGCAATACAATAAGATAAGGCAAACTTGTGGTCATGGCAAGACAAAAAATCCTGGAAACCGGTGTAGGATGTTTTTCTGTGATATTGCCTTGTCCTGAGTCTGTTGATAGCTCATGCATGGGCAAGGGCTACAAGGACAGTGAGATTTTTAAAGTTAAGGAAGTATACACCCATCAATTAGACTTGGATGTGTGTTCCAATTTGAAGTATGAAGCAGGTATTGCCTCTTTAAAAGCTAATGAGAAGCACACACATGAGTGCTACTTTGAACAACACGCTTTGTAGTTCCATTGGGAGCTTACCCCTGGGGTACCTGTCATTAGTTGAAAATAATATTAAAGATGGGACAGATTTACTATTTCTTCTAGATCAGGATCGCAAGGCACAGAGATGGCAGGTTATCAGCTCTACCCTGTCGGTGCTTTCTATTAAACTATCCTCAAAAGAGGAAATTATAGTATTTCATGCGTAAAATCAGATCATTACATGGTCCTATGCTGCTAACACATGCAATAAGAATAATACTCTATCAATCTCTCTATTTATCTAGGTGTCTCACCCACATATGAGTAAGTTTAGTGAAAGTGTAACACTGTATTAAAGGAGCTGAGAATAATCCTTATACTGACATAGTTTGTCTAGCATGGCCTTTTATCTGATAATCTATCATAAACATAGGATTTCCTGTCCCAAGTGTTAAATTATTAAAAATATTTGCTTTTCTGGGAGCTTGGGTAACTGGGTTGGGGGAAATGTAAAGATTACCTTTCAATAAGGGGCAGTTGTTACTCCGGGGGAATATAACCTTGAATGGGATAGGCGCGTGTTTATCCTGACATAGGTTAAGGTCAAAGACAAATTATGGTTTTACAGCAGGTGGAAAAGTGGACACAATATATTGACAAAAAATATATTTTGGGGTTATGTTCAACATGATTCTGGTACAACTTCTAGTATCATTGGACCATTCCATTGTTTACCATTGTGTAAGACCAGAATTATAAATGAGCATCGGAATACATTTTTATGCATAACACCCAACCTTTCCTAAGGGTCTATGGGGAATATTATATTTTATAGAAAAAAAACAACATTCAGGGACAGTTTTTTTCTGTAAAACATAATGCCTATAGACCATATTTTTCTAAGGGTCTATTGGCAATATTATGTTTTATAGAAAAAAAAAAAGATTGAGGTACAACAATCTAGTTGTGGGGCATTCACTGTTGAAAACCATTAGAATGTTTTTGCTGGTTGTTTTAAGATTAGAAAATGTTCTTTAAAAATATTACTATCTTTTTTCTGTCATTACTTGCATTCCATTAGTTTGTTAAAGAGAAAATAATTTGGTCTTGAGATCCGACAAGCTACTGGTAGCACGCGCAAATAAATCTACCCAGCAACAGAAAAACAAAAGTATGTTTATAACATTTCAAAACAATTTATGATTAATATAACATTCTTTTCTGGAGCATTTTTTTCTTAATTGTTCAATGTTTTATTTTCTGCTTTTCTTTCCTTTGTCTGTTTCGTTAGTTTGCCAGCGTTGTCGCTTATAAACAGACATGCCGTTGACCCTATATAATTCAGAAATGATAGCATGTGTCTTACTAAATAATTGTATGTTAATTAACTTAGTGTGCCATCCTTTTTCATTAGGAGTTGACCACTAACGTAATTAGATCTGTTTATTCGCCTGTGCATTTTTTGTTTAAATGTTATATGCAGACAACAGCTGTCACTTTCCAGTGCATTTCCATTCCACTTTATTACAAAATTGATTGATAGGCCAGCGTTCCGAGGCAAGTAGCAGATGCAGGGACAAAAGATACCTTCCTCAAAAAATTTCTAGTCATGTTCATGCAAAAAGGTAGCATAAAATGGATTATAAAATAATAGTTGTCTATTGTAATAATTAAAATTAAAGTAACTAAAAGCTGATAGGATTGGTGATTTCACTTGAATACTGAAAATCTCTATCGGTAATGGTACAGAGAGGATTACATGAGACCAAAATAGAATGCATTTCCCTCTGTACCATGACAGCAGCTAGCATTCCATCAATTCTTGTATTAAGCATTTCATTCTCCTTTATTCATCCTTAATAGCATAAAACCTATGACTCACTAGCTATATTTCTCTTGGTTCACAAAATATATGTTTAGAAAAAAAAATGAAAGGGAAATGTACCATGTGTTTCAAACTGGAGGTAGATTGTATTATGACATATTTGGGGGTCTGAAGGGTTGTAATAAACAGTTTGTTTTAAATATTTTTTAGCAATTTCAGTGCCTCTCTCACTGACCTTAGGAAAGTCATGGATGGGTTAATATGTGGTGGTTTGGGGGGTTTCTAGATAAAAAGTATAAAGACTATACTATTTAGGACAATAGTCTGAGCTAATTTTATTCCTAGTTCATCCTTACCATTTAAGATTTAGCAGTAAACCACATATTGCTTCAAGTGCCAACCACCTGCACAAACCCAGCAAACATTATTTAAAAGCACCCAAGCCAAAGCATAAATAATGAAGATTTCATCAAGCTGTATAGCCACGGGGCTGTTTCTCGGACTAGGCCTAGGGCAACACTAGGGCATAAAAAGTCACCCCTACCCAGAGCCGGCCCTTACATGGGTCCTGGTGGTTAATTACAGATAGGGAGGAAGGGGGAGGGAGGAATGGAGGGGAGAATTATTATTATTATTATTATTATCTTTTATTTATATAGCGCCAACAGTTTAAGCAGTGCTTAATACAATACATAAATTCGAGGGCTATGACAAATCGATACATTAGGTGGAGAGAGCCCTGCTCGCAAGCTTACAATCTTGAGGGAATGGGGTGAAAAACCTAAGGTGCAGAGAAAGAGTGAGAGGTAGTGTGGTGGTTGTATCAATGACAAGGAAGTTCTAGCAGCTAACATGGTATGCTTCTCTGCATGTATGACTGAATATAAGTTAGAGTACATATATGCATATATGTTTGTATGTGAGCATGTATGTATGTGTGTGTCAGCATGAATATGTTGTATAAGTGGGTGAACTTATATGGCAGAGACAAGGTGTCTGGGGAGAAAGATGGCACCAGGAAGCTGTTTGGGGACAACAATGACAGAGACAACCTTTGTGGGGACAAATATGTCATTGTTAAGCGGGTTGGGAAGAATGATAGCACTATTTAGCTGTCTGGGCACAAATCTGACACTCTGAAGCTGTTTGGGCACAAAGATGTCAAAGACAAGCTGTTTGTGGACAAAGGTGGCACTGTTAAGCTGTTTGGGGCAGAGACATTGTTAAGCATTGTACTACACTTAAACTCAATAGTTAAGTGGTATATATAGGGTGACTACATCTCGGGCATGTTTTCCAGGACACATATGCATTTTACATATTGCTGACCAGCCGAGATAGAGTGCTGCACTGCAATATGTGGGAAGTATAGACCTATGAAAGGGAATCAGTTAGTTATACATACCCCGTTTTTATCTTGGTTGGTCAGCAATATGTCAAAATAATATGTCTCTGGAAAATGTATTTTATTGATTAACACCTAATATTAATTATATGAGTATGACACTACTAGTGCTGTTTTGATTTTTTAAAAGGACATCAGTTGAAATACCTTTTGTAATTATGTCAAATGAGCTTAGTGAAGTAATTTAAGGACAAATTGTTCTCTTGCAAATTGTCCTATCTTACACTGAGCCTTAATTACAGTGCAGCTCAGACTGGCTATGGTTCTACTTTTGTGACCCAGATGAGCACCTTGTTTACCACGGGGTCTAAGCAAAGGATAACCCTCCTGAAAAATCAAGCTAGTTCTCCTTTCTAAAGGAGAAAAAAACTTTTCCTGCACTTTCTCTATTATTTGTTTCTCACTCATTGGTGTTTGGAGTCCTTGAGTACACTCCTTGAAGCATGCACTAATGACATCTGCAAAAAACAACATATGAATTGGCTTGGTTAATTAAATATTCTTACAAAGTAAGAACATTTAAACAAATCTACACTGTTCTTTTTCTATATTTGAAAATATATTTGTTAAGAAGTAATCACAAAAATCAATATCTTGGCAGAAACAAAATATATCTCAACAGTCAAAGAACCCTATAATTAACAACAGCGCACATTACTCAATGTTTTACAGTTTATTGTTTATTAGTACATTATTTTTTGTAGTGACTCAATGTTTAGTCTCTTCTGCGTCTTCTAAAAAATGAAAAGTACCCTTTCTTTCTTTTTTAGCCACCAGAGATGATAGTGAATGGCACATCATATCTTCAAAAAATATCTTTATCTTTTTTGTCTTAAGCTCTTAAAAAAACAAAAACATAAGGAAACTTATAGAGATAGATGACAAATGCGATTTCAAGTAAAAACCTTGATGTAAAATTATGTGAACTCCTTTAGTGGTACAAGAAAATTCTGTTTTATCAACTTACTGAAGCATTTGTGTTTTCGACTGTATTGTAACAGAGTATATTAAGATGTAATGTTATTCTCCACCCTAAGAGATAAGTCACCAAATCTCCTTTTCATGTGTGCATAGGTCTCACATTCAATAAATGAAGCTGTGAGCACAATTATAAGAAAGGACTGAGAATTCAAATATAGTTACTTATTTATTAAAAATCATAAAAATATACATAAATCCAAAATTAAGCAGAGTGTGATAAAGAACGCCTGTTAAAGCATATATGCATAGAATAAACATACCATTCAATCTCAATATGAAGTCTAGCTTTGGTCTCTCAGTCTGCCCCAACATTATAAACAAAAATCCCCATATATATAAAGTATTATAACTGGACCTTAACGGTAAAAAAAACTTCTTTTGCTATGGGTTTTGACTGTTCATCCTTAAAAGTAAAAATCTTTCATATACCATCATTGGAGCACAAAGTCAGACCTCAGAAATTATGAATAGTGAACATGGGAGGATAACCAGAAGCTCGGCCTTGGAGGTACTGAACTTCAGATGTAGTGGAATACTACATATCTATATATATTACTTGAGATGAGGATGAGAAGGACTCTCAGAGACTGTTTCGGTTTATGTAAAAAGGATTTATGATTCACTGAGGATAAAAATATGCAAAATTTGTAAAATGATCCTATCACCATGGCAATCAATAGAATGATGTAGTTGGCCACAACATGGCATTAGTTGCTGTGATGATAAATCAATTTTGCAAACCAGAATCACTTTCCACCCCAAATTTCATCTGTGCTGAGTTAGTCATAAACTGCTGCCAAAGTCTGTGTTAATGAGCTCCATTAAACATGTTTGGAAACTTTGATGAGTAAAAGTGGGCACTCCAAATGCGACCATTAAAGCCAATGCATAATTCATTTTTTTAATGATTCAGTGTTATGTGTTCCCCTGTATCTGACATTGTCTGCTCCTTAAGATTCCAGGACAAACTTGACCATCATCCTAGGTGTAAACATCCTATTCCAAGATACCCAACATAATATACCCTATAAATCTAACTAAAAAGTATAATTACCTAGAGCTGGTATTAGGCTTTCTAGCATTCTAGGCAAAGTATATTTCTCAGTGCCCCCTCCTGCATGGTTTTTGCTTTCTAACATGGGAGAGGACCTCGTGGCAGACACCCCTACCAGCTCAGAGCACTAAGTAGCATTATGGTTTGCTTATATTGGCTTTGATTGAACCTTTTTAATATCACAGGAGGCAGCAATGTGATGCTGTGACTGTTTTGTCATTTGTAAATTGTTGATGTTTTCATGGTGTATCTATACCTGATGAATTTTCTTAAGTAGGCTACAGGAGCTCCCCACCCTTTGGGAGAGTGATCACATGAAGGAGTGGGGCTAGATTAGCACAGAAGCAGGGCTAGTCACAATCAGCCTTAAGCAGGTAGGGAGTGGGGTGAGGACTAGAGGAGAAATAGCCAAGGCCAAACGCATCTCCTCTGCCCAGGGAAAGAAGAAAGTGACCAGGGAAGCAGGAGGCAGGACTCCAGGTTTAACACAGTGAGGTTCCCAGATTTGGTTGTGTCATCGTATTATGACAGGCTTATCCTGCACGAAGGGCTTAGTTGGCTCTGCTTAGTTAAACCGTAGGATTCATGTATCTGCCAGTTAACATGGTTTGATATCTCAGTTGTATGTAGTAGGTAGCATATGTTAGAACATAATTGCATTCATGTAATTGCATGCTACAGAACCATATGTATTTCAGTTGGATGTAGTCAGATTGTGGACCACATGTTTAAAAATAATTGTTAGACATTACTAGAGCTGAAACAACGAATCGATAAAATCGATAATAATCGATAACGGAAATCATCGATAACGATTTCCGTTATCGATTAATCGAGTGATCAATTCGTTGTTGGAGCACTCGGCTCCTTTTACTTACCTCCGCGAGCGTTCCCCGCTTCTGCTACACGCTCTGCAGTCTCCGCCTTCTTTTAGCTACGTGACGGATGTGACGCGTTCCGGAGGTAAGTATTCTTCATGTCTATGTGCACGGATCGCACAGAGCCACTCGCACAGAGCGAATCGCTCTGTGCGAATGGAGCCACTCGCACAGAGCGGTTCGCTCTGTGCGAGTGGCTCCACTCGCACAGAGCGGTTCGCTCTGTGCGAGTGGCTCCATTCGCACAGAGCGGTTCGCTCTGTGCGAGTGGCTCCATTCGCACAGAGCGGTTCGCTCTGTGCGAGTGGCTCCATTCGCACAGAGCGGTTCGCTCTGTGCGAGTGGCTCCATTCGCACAGAGCGGTTCGCTCTGTGCGAGTGGCTCCATTCGCACAGAGCGGTTCGTGAGTGTGGGTGCAGGGCAGAGTGGGGGTGGGGGTGCAGGGCAGAGTGGGGGTGGGGGTGCAGGGCAGAGTGGGGGTGGGGGGTGCAGGGCAGGAGACTGGGTGCAGGGCAGAGTGGGGGTGGGGATGCAGGGTGTGAGTGTGGGTGCAGAGCAGAGTGGGAGACTGGGTGCAGGGCAGAGTGGGGGTGGGGATGCAGGGCAGGGTGTGAGTGTGGGTGCAGGGCAGAGTGGGTGCAGGGCAGAGTGTGAGTGTGGGGGCAGGGCAGAATGTGGGGGCAGGGCTGGGTGCAGGGCAGAGTTAGAGACTGGGTGCAGGGGCACAGTGCAAAGTGCTGGGTGCAAAGTGCCAGTGCTGGGTGAAAAGTGCCAGGGCTGGGTGCAAAGTGCTGGGTGCAAAGTGCCAGGGCTGGGTGCAAAGTGCAAAGTGCTGGTGCAAAGTGCTGAATGCTGGGTGCAAAGTGCTGGATGCAAAGTGCCAGGGCTGGGGCAAAGTGCTGGGTGCAAAGTGCTGGGTGCAAAGTGCCAGGGCTGGGTGCAAAGTGCTGGGTGCAAAGTGCTGGGTGCAAAGTGCTGGGTGCAAAGTGCAAAGTGCTGGGGCAAAGTTTCTTGAACAGTAATAGTCCACCTCTTTTCAGAATGTTTGGGGTTATTTTGTTTCATAAATATTGTGTTTGGGTTCTTGTACTTTGAAAATATTGTTTTTTATTACATCATAACAAAATAAGAATGTTAATGTAAATTTTAAGTTGTTTTTTAACATCCAGTTCATTAAATTCTTTTAAATAAACGAAAAATTTGCATATTGTTTTTTTTATCCGATTAATCGATTAATCGAAAAAATAATCGGCCGATTAATCGATTATTAAAATAATCGTTAGTTGCAGCCCTAGACATTACAACTTTTAATTCAAACATGTTGCTATTTGTATGAGCTCACGGTATGGCAACATATGCTTTCCTTAGCTGTGGGTTTAGAATAGACATGACTTTTTGGCTTTTATTCAATCATAATTTTTCTAGCTGCAAAATCTGCTCATCAGATAAAAGCGTGTTTCACACATTTATTTATATGACTCAGCAAATGTAAAAGTAACTGTGAAATTGTGATCACAACATAATTAAAAGTGCAGATGACAGTGTGTTTCAATAAAATGAGAAGCCTGTTTACTGTAGATGGACTATTTGAAAGCTAGTTATTCATATTTGTCTGCCTATTTTTCTGGCACAGTATTATGAACCCACTGCAGCTGCAGAATAAAAAGGGGTGAGACTATCCAATATCTGTTCTCTCTAATTGGGGAACCATCAAATTAGTAATTGATTGTTACTATAGTAATATAAGACCTGGGATATGACATAATTCTCTGGCTCACTGTGTCTTAAAGGCGCAGCCAGCATAGATTCCATAACTTAAATATGCCGGTTGGGGAGATCAAGGGTCAACAACTGGTCCATTGTGCAGCGGGACACTGGAGGGCTTCAGCACCCGGAAAGGGCGATCTGCCCTCACGTTTTGTATCAGAGGGACTGACGCCTCCCCTGGACTTGCTGCCCTAGAACTATCCCAAGTTGGTCTAGGCCAGGATACATCACTGAGTACAGGACCTGAGATGTAAAATCGATCCTCAGCTCAGCAGCTGAAAACTCACAAGCATGTAGCTGCACACTGAATATAGGTGGGGAGCATTTGGCCCATGTGCAAGGTAGCTAGCACACGCCTGGTTGGAAGTGAAATCAGATGCAAACTATAGAGTTGTTTTGTCTATGTAAATGGTTATATAGTTGTTCATAGCTAGTAACATTTACCTTTATAAATGTCAATGTTATCACATTTTTCTATTGCTCTTTTTTCATTTGTTTAATGTTCTGTATCTTAAAGTTGGATAGAAATATATAAACATAGAATCTGATGACAGTTAAGAACCAGCCCATCTTTCCTGATTTAAAAACTGATAGCATAATCAGTCCATGGTCTTGTCCTAGATTTAGGATACTTTCCCATGCATGTTTTAATTCTCTCAATTTATTAGCGTCTTTCACTTCTGCTGGGAGGCTTTTCCATTCATCTCAGTAAAATAAAACTTACTTACATTATATCTAAGCCTCTTATCCTCTTGTTCTGACATTTCTCCTTCTTTGAAACAAATTTCCCTCCTGTACTTTGTTAAAACCCTTTAAGTATTTCAATGTCTCTTTGACAACTCCTTTCTTCTTTCCTCCAATCTTTACAAATTGAGATCCCATAGTTGTCTCCCTTTAACTTTTATCATGCAAACCACTTATCATCCTAATATCCCTCCTCTGAACTTTCTCCTAAATGTCAATGTCCTTTTGCAGATGGGGTCTCCAGAACTGCATACAATACTCTAGGTGAGGTCTGACCAGAGATTTGTAAAGGGTTTGATAACTAATAATGCTTTCTTAGTCTTAATGTCTTTGGCTGCCCTCATATCCATAATCAATTATTTGTTAAATATGCAACAAATCCAGCCAATGCATTTAATGTTCAGAAATGACGCTTCTGAAATCATAAATGGCTTATACAGTCAGTTTTATTTATACTGGTATCTGGTTTCTACTATTAGTATGCAATTAGATAATACATTTCTCTTTTTTTTATTAGTGATAGCTAATGTGCCAGAGACCATTCTGTTCACTTACATTCACATTTTTCATCTAGATTGTTAATATTGACATCTCTTTAACACTTGAAGGCAAAAGTGACTAAATGTCATTAAGTTATGTTTCCTCATCGCTTCTATAGTCAAATGCTGGCCTATATAATAATCAATAAGGCCGCAACAAATCCTCCAGCAATTACTTTGACCCACTGACTTTTTACTAACATAAACTGTACAAACTTGCAGATCAATACTTATTAAAACAGACTCACTCTAATTATCTAAAATCTTCCAGTTGTTCAGTGGAACTGGATAATAATGGTGATAAGCCACAACAAACATCAAATATACAATGTTTATTTAACATAAATTTAGATTCATTATGGGCTACAGAGCATTAGTTAACCTCAATGCTATAGAAGAAAAAGGAAAAAAACGAACGAACCAAACTGTTAAGGCTGAGTATTTGTATACGATACTACGCTACACAACTCCTCCCTTCGGACGTCTCACATCAGAACGCTCCCATACGCATAAATGACGGACAGGACACCATACAGAAACGTACAGATATTTCTATTTTATTTCTATTTGTGGGAAACAATTTTTTTCTATTTACACAGTTTTCACGTGAGATTTTGGGGTCCCTTTCGCTTCCTATTTGTATACTCAGCCTTAACAATGGCATTGTTTTGTTTTTGTATTTTTTATTGCAATTAGTCCTGACCAAACCCTGTAGCTGTGAATTTTTTTTTAAATATCCTACAATTACTTTTCTATTTGTCTAAATATCAAGTCGGTTATCCTGAAATCTTCCTGATGACTGGTCAATGGGTGCTGGGGGGCAATTGCCTCTTTTTAAAGTTTTTGTTGCACTACCTGTTTTTAACATGCAGTTCTGCATATAGCCACCAGGGTGTCTAGAGCAACAAAGATTTTGGTCAGCATTTAAATTATAGTTTTGTGCTCCATTTCTGCATTTGTTTAACCAGCTCCTTTCTGTAAATATATTTTTGACAAAACTGGAAAGAGTACACTAAAAGTGTTGCCTTCAAAATGTGTTTTTGTATCTTTATTGCTGTTGACTAGACTTACCCCTGAGCTTAATGGAGCCAGTCATACAATTATGGCAAACAATTTAAATCATACCCTTGTCACATTAACAGAGCGTTAATGTGACAAGGATATGATTAAAGTTGTTTGCCATAATTGTAATATATTGTAATGCATTGTTTATTTTAACCCATATAATGTAAATTGTTGGGATAAATAATTATATTTTACGTAAATAGAAAGTATTGTATATGCTAACATTTTCTTTAGAAACAGAAAGATACGCAATATTTTTTACAAAGATTAGTGGATAAGTCCACTTTTCAAACTTTTCCCCAGAATCACTTTTATCCAACCCATACTGTTTTCTCTGCTCACATGCATTTCTTTGTTAACAAAAGAAGGGACCTGGTAGTGGAGCCTACTACCAGCTTGGAACCCTAGGCAGCTGGCTAGGTCACATATATATTAGATATGACCCGCTCTGCCCACGCCATCACCTTTGCCCACATTTTTTACATGAATGAGTTCTTAAGTCCCTTTTTCCATAACAATTAATAAACAGACCACATAGCTTCTTACCATGAATAATGTTCATTTGAGTTTCTGCACATTAAACTATCCATACATTTTATGTTAGATTGGTGTGCTCGGAGATTATCCTTTTTTTTGCCATTTTCTAGGAACAAACATGTTTCCCAGCAGTTTCTTTATATCCTACATATTGAATTACAGAATATGTAATTCCCCTGGTATCTTAAAAAAAACAAATGTTGTTCTGCAAGCACTTTTTTAGCAATCCATGATTCATCAGAAAGGTTAAACACATACTAGAGGATTAGTTGTTGAAATAAGTACTGTAGACATGTTGTTCAATTATCACGGCAAAGATGACAACAGCTATATCAAGGATCTGAAATAGAAAATGTACATAATCTGTACTGACTTTCTGAGACCGCGAGACACACTGATGAATAAGTGGGGTGAGATAGGGTAAGGTTTTTAGACTTTAATTTGCAAGAAGTGTGTGTCTGAACATATATTTTTGTGATCAGATCCCGTAGATGTTAGCCACAACATTAAATACTATGTTGGAAAATTACAAATACACTTTTTTGCTAAATGTAACGTGTTTATAACTAAATCCACCTTTAGAAATAGCTGAGTGAAACATTTTTATAACTAAATTCACCTTTAGAAATGTAATTGTTTAGCACTGTTGAATGACTAAACCATTCCCTGGCATAATTGTATAATCATGTAAATGTTTGCCTCAGTTATCATTTTTGAACTTACTTTTCAAATAACACAAATGCAGGCACTGTTGCCATAGAAACTCAAAATGTTTCTTAAAGTTTTCATCCTGCTTTGTTTTAATTAAAAATAAAATGGCAGATATGCTAAGATTTACTTTGAAGCGTAACAGCACAGTCTCAATACTTTTGTCCATATAGTGTATATTGCATATTATTTACTTATAGTGAAAGGGTCAGAAATATTATTTTGTTTGAAGGGAGAAAAAAATCCAGGCTTGGACTTATGAAAACTACTGAAGACCTCAATTATTGGCTTAAAATAAGACTCTTTACTGTAAGGACTTACCTGCCTCTCCGGCCCCGCTCCATGGCTGCTCCCACGACGCTTCCTCAGGCGGCTTCCCGGGCAGCGAGTACCACCGCTACCCGGTCGGCGTCTTCACCGCATGGCCGACCACGCGGTAAACGGGCCACCGTGTGGTCAAAAGTTAATATTGCACGTTACATTTGTAACATGCTTTTATAACCTTGGCTGACCTCTTAATGCAGGACACGCCTCCTCCTCTCCCTATTTAAACCCGGAATTCCTCTTCTGGATCACCCTTGGTTGGTGTATTTTGCTATTTGCTTGTGCATTGCTTGTGACTACTGCTCCGGTTTGACTTGGCTTGTTGACCTCGTTCCTGTCTCCTGATTCGGCTCCTGATTCCTGCTCACCTGGTATTGATTCGGCTTGTTGACCTCGTCTCTGGATTCTGATTTGGCTTATCCTGATTACCTGTCTGACCCGGTTGGTTCTCTGACTTTCTGGTTCCTGTTTGGCCTGGCTACCTCCGCCATCTGGGGTCCTGCCTCATCATACCATTACAGTACCAAGGGTCACCATGGACCCCGCGGAGATTGGCCAGAAGATGTCTACCTGTGAAGCCCGTATTGAAAGTCTGGATCATCACATGGACCAGTTTGCTCAGGCTTTGCAAACCCTCCTGGCGAGGACTGATCCAGCACGTGGTCCTCCTCCTGTGCCCGCTGCTGCACCTGTTGCTGTTCCACCGCCTGCTGACCCAGGTCTTCATACCCTCCGTTTACCTCCTCCTCCCAGATATGGAGGAGATCCTGCTACCTGTCGTGGATTCCTCAATCAGTGCTCCATTCACTTCGAGATGTCTCCCTACTTGTTTCCTTCCGACAGAGCTCGTGTGGGGTATGTCATCTCTCTACTCACTGACAGGGCTCTGGCCTGGGCAACTCCTCTTTGGGAACGCAACTCTCCAGTGGTCAACAATTATAATGACTTTGTAACCACTTTCCGTCAAGTGTTTGACAGGCCAGGTCGCGGCCATATTGCCTCGTCAAGTCTCTTCTCATTGCGTCAGGGTACACGCAGTTTATCGGACTATGCCATTGAATTCCGTACCCTGGCTGCAGAAGTGGCATGGAACAACGACGCCTTGGTTGCTGCCTTCACTAATGGCCTGTCTGACCGCCTGAAAGATGAAGTAGCAGCCCGAGACCTGCCCACGGACTTGGAAGAACTCATCGCCTACATTGGCCACATTGATCTACGCCTCCGGGAACGCCAGGTACAGCGAGATCGCCAAAGAAGGGGTCCAGTGCGTTTTGCGCCACGTCTCGCTGCTTCTGACTCTGCTTCTCTTCCGCCTGAAGAGCCCATGCAGATCGGCTCCACACATCTCTCCGAGGAGGAGAGAACCCTCCGGCGCCAACAGGACCTCTGTATGTACTGTGGCAAACAAGGTCATTACGTGCGCTCCTGCCCCGTGAAGCCGAGAAATCTACAGGGCCTAAGGAGGATTGGGGAGTCTCCTCTAGGCCTTCCTGCTGTTTTTCCCCACGACCGGACATCGCGTATGTTTGTGCCTGCTGCTCTCACTGTCCAGGAGAGAACCATTCTAGCCCCAGCCCTTATTGACTCTGGGGCCGCCGGAAACTTTATCGACCGCGACTTCTGCAGGCTCCACAACATTCCCTTGCAGGAGAAAGCCTCTCCAGTTTTTGTGGAGGCAATCGACGGGCGGCCTCTCCTACCTGCAGCGGTGACCCATGACACTACACCGCTTCGTCTCCAAATAGGGGTTCTCCATAAAGAGACTGTGGTTCTACACGTAATATCTTCTCCGGCTGCTCCCATAGTGTTGGGCTACCCTTGGCTACAGCTACACAACCCAGACATCAATTGGTCCACCCGTGAGATCACCTCCTGGCGGTGTACCACTTGCGTTTCACCTCAACCCTGTGTATTGAAGGTTGCCTCCTTAGGTACCACCATCTTACCTCCACAATATCAGACCTTTGCTGATGTATTCGACAAAAAGGAAGCTGACTCCTTGCCCCCGCACCGTCCTTACGATTGTCCCATCGACCTGCTTCCTGGCACCGTACCCCCACGGGGTAGGGTGTATCCGTTATCCCCGGCTGAAACCGAAGCTATGGAGACCTATATCCGTGAAAATCTCCTAAAAGGCTTTATCCGCCGCTCCACGTCTCCCGCCGGCGCGGGATTTTTCTTTGTTTCCAAGAAGGATGGAGGTCTACGTCCGTGCATCGACTATCGAGGTCTTAATCGAATCACCATAAAAAACACTTACCCTTTGCCACTCATCTCTGAGTTGTTTGACCGTCTAAAAGGCTCAAAAGTTTTCACGAAATTAGATCTACGGGGTGCGTACAACCTCATTCGTATCCGTCAGAACGACGAGTGGAAGACAGCTTTTAACACCCGCTCTGGTCACTACGAATATACAGTGATGCCATTCGGGCTCTGTAACGCCCCGGCTGTTTTTCAGGACTTTGTAAATGACTGTTTTCGGGATTATCTGCACCAATTCGTTGTCATCTACCTTGATGACATTCTAATCCATTCACCTGACCTGCTTTCACATCGAACTCACGTAAAGAAGGTCCTGACACGTCTTCGTGAAAACCGGTTGTACGCAAAACTAGAAAAATGTGAATTTGAAGTCAACCGTGTATCCTTCTTAGGTTACGTCATTAGCGGTACAGGGTTCGAGATGGATCCTGACAAGCTCCAGTCCATTCTGCAATGGCCTCAACCACAGGGACTTAAAGCCCTACAGAGATTTCTCGGCTTTGCCAATTATTATCGCCGATTCATCCGGGACTTTTCCAAAGTGGTAGCTCCTTTGACCGATCTCACCAAGAAGGGAGCTGACTGCCATAACTGGCCTACCGCTGCAGTCCAAGCGTTCCATACACTAAAGACCCTGTTTGTGTCCGCTCCGATCCTCATACATCCTGATGTATCTCAACCCTTCGTAATCGAAGTAGATGCTTCGGAAATCGGGGCCGGAGCAGTATTGTCCCAACGCAAAACGTACGAAGGGCCTCTACACCCCTGTGGCTTCTTCTCTAAACGATTCTCTCCTGCAGAGAGGAACTATGACATAGGCAATCGTGAACTACTGGCAGTGATTCGCCCTTTCTGAATGGCGTCATCTTCTGGAGGGCTCCCGTATTCCTGTAACCATCCTCACGGATCACAAGAACTTCCAGTATATTGGCGATGCCAAGCGACTAACGCCTCGACAAGCACGATGGTCCCTTTTCTTATCCCGCTTCAATTACATAATCTCCTATCGTCCGGGGTCCAAGAATACCAAGGCCGATGCTTTATCACGTATGTTCTGTACTGCCTCTGAGGAGAAACCTGACCCGGAACCCATCGTACCCACTAACCGTATCATCTCTGCTGTCACTCTTGCCGTTTCCTCTCCCCTTCTGCAACGAATTCAAGCCAGTCAACCCACTGCTCCAGCCCAGACCCCTTCTGACAAGTTGTTCGTGCCCCCTGTATACCGTGAGAAGATACTCCAGTTGCACCACACCACAAAGTTTGCGGGCCACCTTGGTCTCCGGCGCACCTGTCAGGCTCTGGGCCGTAGTTTTTGGTGGCCCTCCTGGAGAAAGGACGTTGCAGACTTCCTTAAATCTTGCCACACTTGTGCTACGACCAAGACCCCCAGGACTCCCCCTTCCGGTCTGCTATTGCCCCTTCCAGTACCCAGTCGTCCCTGGACCCACATCGCCATGGACTTCATAGTGGAGCTACCTTCCTCTCATCGCTACACCACTATACTTACTGTTGTTGACCGATTCTCCAGGATGGTTCATTTCGTGCCTCTCGTCAAATTACCGACAGCTAAGGAGCTTGCAGTCATCTTCATCAGAGACGTTGTACGACTCCACGGCCTTCCCCAGGTGATTGTCTCCGATCGTGGAGTCCAGTTTGTTTCCCGTTTCTGGAGAGCCTTCTGCAAAGCTGTGGGTATCACCCTTTCCTTTTCCACGGCTTATCACCCCCAAACCAATGGAGCGGCTGAACGATCCAATCAACGCCTTGAGCAGTATTTGCGGGCTTTCATTAATGACAACCAGAACGATTGGGCTGACCTTCTTCCACTCGCGGAGTTCGCCCTAAACAATGCGGTACAAGGCTCTACCCAGCATACACCTTTTTACAGTGTCTATGGTTTCCACCCGACTGTACTTCCTGCGGTATCCCCTGATTCGAGTGTTCCTGCGTTGGATGATCATCTTAAGCGGCTAACTTCAGTTTGGTCCTCTGTCCGTTCTGCGTCCATTGCTGCCTCTCAGGATCAAAAGAAGTACTATGATCGCAGACGGTTACCAGCCCCCACTTACATGCCCGGGGACAAGGTCTGGCTATCAACCCGACATATACGCCTACGTACTCCCTCCAAAAAATTGGCTCCTTGCTTTATTGGACCTTATTCCGTCCGCCGTCGTATCAACCCTGTTACCTATGAACTGGACTTGCCTCGCAACCTCCGTATTCCTCGTACATTTCACGTTTCCCTCCTGAAGCCGGTGATATTTAACCGTTTTTCCCGGACGCTGGCCAGTCCTGGTCCTGTTTCAGTCTCCTCCATGGATGATTATGAGATCCGTTCCATCCTGGATTCACGCTTCTTCCGGGGTACCCTCCAATACCTTGTACACTGGAAGGGATACGGACCGGAGGAAAGAGCCTGGGTGCCCGCCTCTGAAGTCCACGCTCCTCGTCTGGTTCGTCAGTTTCATGTCAGGTACCCCCGGAAACCCAGTGGGGGTCCTGGTCGCCCTTTGGGCGGCTCTCGAGGGGGGGGTACTGTAAGGACTTACCTGCCTCTCCGGCCCCGCTCCATGGCTGCTCCCACGACGCTTCCTCAGGCGGCTTCCCGGGCAGCGAGTACCACCGCTACCCGGTCGGCGTCTTCACCGCATGGCCGACCACGCGGTAAACGGGTACCACAGCGCCACCGTGTGGTCAAAAGTTAATATTGCACGTTACATTTGTAACATGCTTTTATAACCTTGGCTGACCTCTTAATGCAGGACACGCCTCCTCCTCTCCCTATTTAAACCCGGAATTCCTCTTCTGGATCACCCTTGGTTGGTGTATTTTGCTATTTGCTTGTGCATTGCTTGTGACTACTGCTCCGGTTTGACTTGGCTTGTTGACCTCGTTCCTGTCTCCTGATTCGGCTCCTGATTCCTGCTCACCTGGTATTGATTCGGCTTGTTGACCTCGTCTCTGGATTCTGATTTGGCTTATCCTGATTACCTGTCTGACCCGGTTGGTTCTCTGACTTTCTGGTTCCTGTTTGGCCTGGCTACCTCCGCCATCTGGGGTCCTGCCTCATCATACCATTACATTTACAATAACATTGTTTTTCGTTCATTTTCACATATTAGTCAATCTTGACACTTGGATGTTAAATAATCAGAGAAGCTAATATAATGAACAATATGTATCTTTAAGTCGAGGGATAATAAACATAGACATTATGTACACAGAGCACAAACCCAACAATATGTCCCAAAACAAAAATGATTTCTCTGCAATTCACCAAGAATTCATAAAATGTCTGAAAAGCAATAGGCATGGAAGCACTGAGGTATAACCATCCATAATTGGCAATCTGATACAGTTTAAGATGTGCTCTGCAAATATAATATTGACCTTAGGTTTCCTAAGTTTACCCTTATAAGATGTTTTTGTTAGGAATGTGTGATTATGTGCCTTTTTTGGCTGTAATCTTCTGCAGCTGTTTCTGAGCATAGGCTCCACTATATTTTTAAATCCAGTGCTCACTCTTGGTAAGTGCTTAAGGATTTAAAAATATACCAATATTGTATTATTGGCAAACTCCTAAACAAGTGAATCAGAGCATATAAGTCTGCTTTTTGTGATGCATGCAGTGGTGTAACTAAAGGGGTTGCAGCAGTCACAGCTGTAATAGGACCCAGGGCGACCCCTGCGACCCATTGTTCCTTTCTCCTCATACTGATTCAAAATAGTTTAGAAAGGCCCTTCCAACCTGGACTACACCAGTCTAGGTTTGAAGGGCCTTTTCTAAACTATTTTGAAACAGTATGGGGAGAGAGGAAGATCTCGGGGTCGCGGTACCTCACGTGACCCTGCAATGAAACTGAGACTGCCTGCACAGTATGTTAGCAGCCAGACAGGAAGCTGCAAGAGCGCTAAGAGGTAAGCAGGGACGGGCAGGCAGGGGTATGTATATATATATATATATATATATATATAAATATATAAGAGTTTGTATTTATGTATGTGAACATGAATGTGCAATTGTATGTATGTGAGCATGGATGTGTAATTGTGCGTTTGTGTGTGAGCATGGATATGTAATTGTGTGTGTGAGCATGGATGTGTAATTTTCTTAGTCAGCATGTATAAGTGTGTGTAATTTGTGTATGTGTGTTTACATACGAGTAAAGTGGGGAGCATCGGGTGTCACGGTCTGCCCAGGCTGCGGAGCTGCATATCTGTCCTGCTGTAGTTAGACGGGGCGCGCGTCTCTGCAGCATGAGAGCCGTTCGCGCATGCGCGAACGGCTATCTCATGAATATTCATGCCGCGTCTTAAAGGGGTATTTATCTTTTATGGTAATTTTATTTAAGCCCCTGTAATCAATGCAGGGGCGCAAGGATCCATCTTTCTTGGAAATAAAAAAGAAGCCTGCTCCTGCTGGTGATGCGGAAGGTCTGATGAACCCTTTCTGTAAACTTTCTTCAATGTACTGGGCCAAGGCTTGATTCTCCGGATGGGATAATGGATATGTATGTCCCTTAGGTGGATTGGTGCCTGGCAACAATTGTATCGTACAGTCATACGCCCGATGAGGAGGTAAAGTTTCTGCTTTTCTCTTTGAAAAAACATCTAAATACTCCCAATACTGAGGGGGTACCAGATGACGTGGATCTTGAGCAGGTACTTCGAGCATAAGATTTAATTTAGTAGGAGTGCTGCAACAGTTCTTTAAACATTCTTTACTCCACGCCAGAATCTGTCCTTCTCTCCAGTCTATGCTGGGATTATGTTGTTGTAACCACGACATTCCCAGGATGACTGGAATATGAGGACTGGATAACACATCAAACTGTATTTCTTCAGAATGGAGTATCCCAATGATGGCACCAATAGTCTCGGTTTGGAGGGACACAATCCCGGTTCCTAGAGGAGAGCCATCTAATGCCGTAATAGAGGTTTTCTGAGTCCTGGGCTGTAAGGGAATACTGTGTTCCAGGGCCCAACCTTTGTCTATAAAATTTCCAGCCGCACCCGAATCAATGAAAGCTTGGGTGGCCACTTGGTGGCCTGTCCACTGCAGCTTGATGGGAACCAAAAGTCTTGGTGACTGAGGAGGTGAAGCAACAGTAGCACTTAGTGAAGCACCTCCGGCCTCCACTAAGCTCTGGCGTTTCCCGATTTCCTAGGGCAGGCAACAATCAAATGTCCTTTTTGTCCACAATATAAACACAGTCCCAATGATCTGCGGCGTTGTTTCTCTTCCACGGATAAATGAAGCACAGGACCGATCTCCATAGGCTCTGCCACAGTAGCTGCAGGTTCAGTAGGTGCAGGAGTAGGATGTCTGATCCAAGGCCTAACTGGACGTGGCCTACGATCGCGTTCTCGGTCGCGTTCAAATTTTCTCTCCTGACCTCTGGCCTCCAACCGAAGACATAATGTGATCAGATTCTCCAGATCATGGGGAATTTCACGATAGGTGAGTGCATCCTTGATTGATTCGTTCAAACCCCTGCGAAAGGCGGCTTTCAGGGAGCTGACATTCCAGTCTGTCTCATACGCCAAAGTACGAAATTCAACGGCGTACTGGGCCACAGTTCTCCTGCCCTGTTGCAGTTCCATAAGAATGGATTCAGCGGCTTCACGTCTCCCAGGAGCATCAAACACAGCACGAAAGGATGCGATAAAGGCGTCTGCGTCTTCCAAAATGGGTGAGCTCTGTTCTAGTAGAGGTGATACCCACGCCAATGCTTCTCCTTTTAATAAGTTTATAATAAAAGTCACTCTGTTGCAATGAGAGGAGAAAGTATGAGGATGTGCCCGGAAATGTAAGGCGCACTGATTGAGGAACCCACGACACTCTTGAGGATCACCAGAAAATTTGTCAGGTAATGGCATCTTGGGTGCTGGAACAGCTGTACTTGGCCCCGGAACAGAAGGGGCCGAATCAGATGATGCCCCTTGCGAGATGGACGGAGACATGTTCGTGGCCATAGATCTTAGTAGGTCTGCGACATCGTCTAACTTCCGTTCCAAGGATTGGAGTTGAGAAGCGTGAGCAGATAGAACTTGATCCTGTCTGTCTTGTCGGTTGGACATCCTTGCCAAGTCTGCGGGATCCATATTAAAGGCCTGTGATACTGTCACTAACGGTGGTTCAGGCTGTGGATCCACGCTGCAGTACCAGGAAAGGCGCCCCCAAACGGTGATGACGAGCAGAGCAGGAACAACCAGATAGTACTAGGAGCTGGTAATCGGATAGTCGGGGTCACGAGCAGAGGTCAGGTCAGGCAGCAAGCAACGGATAGCCGGGGTCACGAGCAGAGATCAGGACAGGCAGCAAACTATGGATAGTCGGGGTCACGAGCAGAGGTCAGGTCAGGCAGCAAACAACGGATGGTCAGGTTCAAGCAAAGGTCAGGCAACGAAAAGGCAAATAAGGTTCAGGAACGCTAGTGAAGGCAATAAAGGCACTATCACAGGCAAGGGGTACATGCAGACTGAGGGTTTAAATAGTCCTCTTGCTCAGGATCCTCCTACCCCCTAAATTAGGGGGAGGAGGAAAAAAGATAAATACCCCTTTAAGACGCGGCATGAATATTCATGAGATAGCCGTTCGCGCATGCGCGAACGGCTCTCATGCTGCAGAGACGCGCGCCCCGTCTAACTACAGCAGGACAGATATGCAGCTCCGCAGCCTGGGCAGACCGTGACATCGGGCATGGAAGGCACAGACAAGTTGTTTGTTGCAGTGATGGCACAGACATGCTGTTTAAGGGAAAAGATGGGTCAGGAAAGCTGTTTAGGGCAAAGATGGCACAAACAGTCTGTTTGGGGGTTAGGATGGCACTGATAATCTGGTTGGGTAAAGACACTCACAAAGTGTTTGGGACAAAGGTGTCACTCACAAGATGTTAAGGGTAAATGTGGCACTGTGGGACATGTTGCTTGGTGAAGTTGGAGGGGGGCAGGGCAATTTTTGCACCAGGGCCCTGTGGCTTCTAGTTACGCACCAGAATGCATATATTAGCTAATGTCCAGCTTTTTGCAGCTTACTTGGTCAATCTTACTCTGCTAAGCTTAAATAAATCTTGTAGCTATAACTAATGATTTAATTAGATAAACTTACAGGTAAGTTAGAGAAACATATTGGTGGGAGAAGCTGCACAAACAATTGGTGCATTTCTTTGTTGACCTCACTTGTAAAATGAAGTCCTTAATAATTTAATGGAGAATACTCCCAGCATAATTGTTTTATCATATGCTCTCAGTTATCTCAGTGACCAATCACCTAAAACTAAACCAATTTCTATGATCAAGCATCAAGAAAATAATTCATAAACTGCATCATTACCTGAATGACAGAAAAATTATTTTGTCACCTCTGAGAGACTTTTCAAAGAAAATTCTTCATATAGTTGATAGAGCATGAGAATGATGCTTTTGATACAAAGAAGCAGCACTAGTTTTTGGCATCCTTAAATCAGGCAATGCTGGTTGTTTTAGACAAAGTTGACCAAAACTACTTACCTCTATTATCTACACTTACATAAACGTATGGATTACATATAGCTATCTTACTGGCTTGGCTATAAAGCAGTGGCAGCACAATGCTGCGAGTGGTCTACAGGTATCCATGCAATGTTATTTACCTAACTAGTGGAATGTCTAACCAATTAAATTAGTATGATGGTTCTAGCATACAAATAAACATGGTTAGCCTAGTTGCTAGCTCAACATAGCAATTTATTTAGTGTGCATTCTTAGATGAGTAATGTTAGCACAGATATCATGGTGCTTTTATTCAACAGTCCATAATGCAAAGTCTATAAAAATTCATAAATGCACTTTTGCCTTTATAAACTTTTTTTTTTTTTTATAATACTTATTGGCATAGTTCTATCATTTGTATCTGGGTTTATTTTTTCACACTATGAGCATTCCAATGTAATTTAGCACATGCTCCAACTGTGTTTCATAGTGTATTTATTGTAAATGTTATAAGTGCCTAATGCGTAATTGTCTTGTAATTCCTCCAAGCTGATGTCTCACAATAAGTTTCCTTTGTAATTAAGTAAATCTTGTGATATCTGTTACATAAAACTTTAGCCAATAAAAATGGAAATTTAAAAAATATCATATTCAACAGATTCTTTTGTTATCCTCTCTTAGTTTCTGTCCATTTTTTTATCAAAAGGGCGGGCTAAGGTGGGTGCTGCAAGTGCATAACACCTTGGCGCCCAGAAATTGAGGAGCTCAGCCTCACGCATTATGTGACCTGGCAGTAGTAGTTCGGCACACAGATGGTGCAAGCGGCAATGAAGATAGGGCTCCGAATAGACTGTGTTATAGTGAGTGTGTGTGGTTTTGTATGTATCTAAGTGTGCAGTGTTATTGTGAGAGTATGTGTTAATGTATGGTGTTAGTGTTTGTGTGAATATATGATGTTAGTATATATGTGAGCGTATGGTATTAGCGTGTGTGAGTATATGCTGTTAGCATGTGTGCATATGTGTTACTGCATGGTGTTAAAGTGTATGTTAGTGTATAGGGTTAGCATGAGTGTGTGTATGTTAGTGTCTGCAAGGATGAGGAGTGAGGGGGAAAGTGTTTGTATATGTGTAAATGATGTTAGAGTGAGTGGATGTTTAGATCGGGTTTGCATTTTAGTATGTGTGTGTTTTATTTCTCCCCTGAGTCAGACAGGCTCAATAAGCAACAGTCATGGTCGTTGTTGAATAAAGCTATCTTTTAACTTGCTATAAAGTGTGTGCCAACTGTAACTGGAAATCTGAGTTCAATTTTCTGTGCACAGCAGAGACATCTGCTAAGTGATCAAATCTGATAAATTGTAGCATATGTAAAGCAGCCTGGAACTCTTGGCAAATACATATTTCCTAATTTTTTCTGTATAGGTTTCTTAGCGTTGTGTAAAAGTTATATGCGTCTATTTATTTATTTTCTAACATAATATGATTAACTATATGGAAATGGTATAATATGCTTATACCAATAATATTAGTTAATTTATTTAAACTTTGAACAGCACAAGAAATGCTAATCTTCATCTGTCAACAGTCTACTGTCATAGCATTCATTAAAATATAGCACAATAGGTTCCGTGTCTGTTATGCTCTCTGACTGTATGGTAGCAGGATAGAGTTGATCACACATTGATTTATGAGAGAACACGTTTAAATAGACGTAAAAAGTTAGAAAACATTAATGTTTATTGCAGAATATGTCTGAACTTCTCTAAATGTGATCTTGCACAGTATGTATGCAGAGAAATGACTTAATGATCAACTATCATAAAGCAATTGGCAAATGACATTTGTTGAAATGTTGACGCTAAATAGCATTTGATATCCTTCTGATTGGTAGATCATTTTAATTTAACAAACACATTCATTGGCTATACGTGATGTATTAAAGGAGTAGTAATGCCCATATATTCCTACAATGGTGATTCACACACTGAATATACCATTACTGGTATATATTGATACCAAAGCAGAAACACAAGGCAATGCAAATGTAATGTGTTTCAAGTTTGTTCCCAATCTTTTGCAGTCATCTGCCCAAGGGTAAAAATTAAAAGAAGCATAGTTTTTACATAGCATTAAGGTGGAGGATTTATCTACAGTACCTGGTCCCAAATATTAGACCAGGAAAAGCTTATCTGGCCTACATATCATAGAAAAATGTTTTAACTCTGCTATCAGTCGTGTCAAATACACAAGACCTCTGTTTAAAGAACTAAAGAGAACTAAAGAGAACAAACCACCATTGGGAGGTATCAAAATAGTATTTTGAAAAGATGAACGTAATTTATATTTTGTTTTTTATTGCAGTAGCTGGTTTTGTATACAAAACTTACAAAATTCTGGGTATGATATTCTCCAAATATGACCAGGCTAAGAAAATACCCCTCCCACTCATTGAAGTTGAAAAGAGTAATTATTGAACAATGACCTAGAACAGGGGTGGGCAATTAATTTTCCCATGGGGCCACATGAGAAATTGGAATGGTTTTAGAGGGCCAGACCTCTACAAACTACAAACTCCGAAGCCTTGTCCATTTTGTTAACTTATGTGCTGTTTAATAAAGTTATTCAAGCCTACGTCATTGGTAGAGGTGCTTGAATAAGTAAGGCCTGAATAACTATTAGCACAGCACAGAAGTGAACAAAATGAACAAGGCTTCGGAGTGCATACCGTATTTTTCGCTCTATAAGACGCACCTGCTGATAAGACGCACCTAGATTTTAGAGGAGAAAAAAAAGGAAAAAATATTTTGAGCTAAAAAATGGGCTAAAATATTTATTACAATAACTGAATAAGCTATGAACACAGTAAGACACACGCAGTAAGACACACACAGACACAGTAAGACACACACAGACACAGTAAGACACACACAGACACAGTGAGACACACACAGACACAGTAAGACACACACAGACACAGTAAGACACACACAGACACAGTGAGACACACACAGACACAGTAAGATACACACAGACACAGTGAGACACACACAGACACAGTAAGACACACACAGACACAGTAAGACACACACAGACACAGTGAGACACACACAGACACAGTAAGACACACACAGACACAGTAAGACACACACAGACACAGTGAGACACACACAGACACAGTAAGACACACACAGACACAGTAAGACACACACAGACACAGTGAGACACACACAGACACAGTAAGATACACACACACACAGTAAGACACACACACACAAACACAGTAAGACACACACACACAGTAAGACCTCCCTCCCTAACCCCCCTTCTCAGTATCTCCCCTCTAACTCCCTAACCCCCCCCTTCTCAGTATCTCCCCTCTAACTCCTTAACCCCCCCTTCTCAGGATCTCCCCCCCCCGCCCCGGTCACTTACCTTAAACTCCTGTGTTGGAAGCGTGAGGCGTTTGTCTCGGGTGCCGGCGCTTCACTGCTGATCGCCGGCGTCTGACGTCATATGCCGGCGCCCAGCGTAAAGCGCCGGCACCCGAGACAAACGCTTCCAACACAGGAGTTTAAGGTAAGTGACCGGGGCGGGGGGGACACCGGACTCATTGGTGAGTCACCAGGACACTCTTTGCGGGCCGGTCCGAGCTATTCAGCGGGCCGGATGTGGCCCGCGGGCCGTGCTTTGCCCAGGTCTGACCTAGAAGAACATCTGTTTTGGAAAGAATTTTTTTTTAGCATCATACATTACAATATTTTATTTTTAGGTGAATAAACCTAGCAAACCTTCTGCAAACTATAAAATACCTTACCCAACTGTTTATTTGAATTATTTAGTCTAACGTGACATAATGAAAGTTTGGAGTAGAAGAGATTCATCCATTCATACGTCACTTATATGCTTATGTGTGAAGATTCCCTCAATAGAAGGGTCTTATTATTTTATTGTTATTTCTTGGAAAGTTGTGACATGCTTAGTGCAGTGTGTGGAAAGATGAAAATCATTTATAAAAATGACATTAAAAAAAACATATAAGTTAACCCCTACTGATGTGCTGGTTCCTTAATTATTAAAATATATTTAGGAAAAAGATGCAGCCTAAATGGAAAAGTAAAATTATGAGGTTAACCTGCCGTTTTAGAGTCTATTTTGTTCAAAAGCAAATAAATATTCCTTCTTGTTTTTCACAAAAAACACCTAAAGAAGACCCATTACTCAAAGCAGCTGATTTTATTTGGCACTGGCTTCTATTATAAATTTAGTAATCCTTCTGCAAATTCACTTGCAAATATAAGGCTTTAGTCAGCAGTTGATCACTTTATAGGTAATGGTCACGCATGTAGTATACATTGGATATTTTTTTTTTAAGTGTGATAAAATTTCGGTAGCAAATGTTCACCTACAGCTCACTGTTTCTCGGCAAATGGAATGGATGGGTTGTTGTCACTCTCTTGACAATTGTTACCAGATGACTCTTTTTGAAAAGATTACTAGAGTATGTAGGTGTAACTTCAACTTGAACCAGGGATCCTGCTTTCCCTATTCTGAGATAGCACTGCATTGCCAAATATTTGGTTGGAGATCCTGTATCTCTTGATTGCTGTGAAAGGTTGCATGGTGCATTGCAGTGGGAGGTAGGGATAATACAGAGGATGTCTGGCACAATCTCATGGAATTATAAAAGCGTCACTGAGCCAAATTTCTAAATATATCACTTGGAAATTGCTAAAACTTCTGAAACGTATTCCCTCATATTCCCCCTTAAAATAAGCATCCACTTTAATCTTGATCACAGGCCTGCAGAGCTTTAAGATTTCACCCATTAAAGGGGTAGTCTTACCTATTTTCTCCCATTGAATCAAATCATGTTTTGACTACTCATTTGAGCGAAATATGAACAGTGTTTGTTCTGCTTTGTTGCTGCTTTGTTACTTACTTGCAGCAGTCTCCTGGCATTACTCTGTGGATCTGGGCCAGTTTTCAATGTATTTCACTCATGTGGCTGGAATTAACATTGAACACAAGATTATGAATTAATTTCTCTCACAACTCTCACTGCTTAACATAAAATTAGGTGATAAAAATATAAATATATATTCAATGTTCTACCACATAAGATTGATGATGTGTGGTAAAAGGATAAGTTCTCCAACTTGCTTGGGTTCAGAATCTCTATGTTTCCTTTTGGTGGTTGGGTAATGGTGGGACTCTTCCAAACAGTATTTATATGGAACAAGAGATGATTTGACCTATGGGTTAGATCTCTTATTTGCAGTGCACCATGAAATGCAAGTACCACTAAGAGAGTGCCAAGATAAGGTATCATATCTAGACAATGTTTACCAAAGTGGGTCTTAACAGTGCATGATGCAGCAGGGGAGCTGTTATATAGTCAGTGTCTGCAGTGATGCAGATCTGTTACTTTCACTTTCTGCCAGTGCAATGAAGCTTCCTCCCTTTAAATATACAAAAATATATTATTGTATATATTTGTGATTGTCAGTGCATTTATGTATGGATTGTTTGTATTACTGTATGTCTACATGTGTGCGATTGTCAGTTTGTAAGAAGATGTGTCAGTGTGTTATACATGTTATGCATTTTGTCTCTAAAGATATTTACTAATCATTGTTAACAGAAGGATTGGAAAGCCCTGAACTATCCTGCCTTTGTACATACAGTATTTGAGACAAAGATCCACCAGTATAGAAATAACAAAGCACTAGAAAATGTTTCACTGAATTCATGACTATTTTTCACCTGTTAGTTTAAATGTCTATGAGTCAAATCATGTAATTGTTTCCTGTGCATAAAACACGATCATAATCAGTTGCAATAAATTACTTATCATGTTGGATGATCATAATGAAATATGATTGGTGAGGGAAATTTACCATTTTGTAATTCTAGAACCTACAGTACTGTTCTCTTTAATTTACACGTTGCTGATCTTCTCGGCAGTTAAATGCTAATACAACAAGGCATGATTACATACTGTAACTTCAAAATACAGTGGTAGTTTCAAGCGAATTGTAACTAGATAGGGTCACCACTGCCTTTTAATGAAATTCTCAATGCTTATAACTTAACCTTTCCTTGTGATAGAAGACTAATTTTAACCCATTACAGTTACTCATTGAATCTGCAATCTGAAGTTGAGATTAAAGTAAACCCAGTTTTCATATTCGGTTCTGAAACTGTATTACAGTACATGTTCAAATATTTTATCAACAAAATGAAGTAAACTGGATTATGTATCTATTTTACCTGTACCTACACCCAATATAGAAATGCGATCTATTATTTTAGTCTAATAACTACAATCTCCAGTCAAGTTGGGGGCTAACTTGACTGACAACAAAGTTTCAGCTCCAGTACCAAGTGGCTACAGAACATAAGCTTAAATGGAAGACATAGCCTTGTTCCAACTCACAAAGTGAATGAATCTTCAAGTCACTGTGTTGTAGTTGAGTTGCAGGCTGTGGGGATCATGGGCCAGTTCAGGAAATACTCAAGAAACCCAAGTAACAGTAAAATTGATGGAGGCCTGGAGTATCCCTCCTGCGTTGGGTATTTATTGCTGCAACATAAGAGAAGTTTCCTACCTCTTCGCCATCTGGACATCATTGGCTTTTCCCACCCATGTGCCCTATAGGTTATGTTTTCTGATACACTATCTCTCTGTCTGTACATATGTTCTCCTTTTTAGTTGCATATGGCACCTACTAGACCAGGATTCTTGGTCATGTATTTGAAGGAACTGTCTACTGCACCAATGGCTGGACAGCTGATGGGTTGCTTGAATGCTTAATCTCTTGATAATCTTGGACTGGGGAATTAATAATGCTTTGATCCATGTCCTACTTCCTAGCATAGTATGGGGTGGTTGCCTGGGAGTACTGGGGGTTTCAGCCAATAGGCCAGAAACATCTTTCCCCATTTTTGTACATGTACTAACTTGTTTGGGACAACCTTCCGTCATGACCCGCTAGTCTAATCATATTGTCACTAATGTTTCCTCTGCAGTTTGTGTGCCTCCTGCTGCTGGACTGCTGACTATAATGTCATATTTTGATACTCTCCAACAACAGAGAGTGTGCAGGCCTTTAGGTGGAAGTGTTAGTGAAGAGGTCTTTGGTAGTGGTTGCACCACCTGTTGAGTATGATGTGCTTTTGCCCTACATTAAAGACTGCTCTTCCCTTTAGTAATGGCTAGTTGTGTGTAGGGACAGATGATGGGGAGCACCACTCTCCTACTGTAACTGACTTCATTTGCATAGAATCAATCACTGTTGTTATCAGTTGGGCCAGTATGATTACACTGATTATGATTACTGAAAATCACTAAGTGCTGTTGCAAGGGCTGCTTTTTGAAATAGTTTTCATCTCAGACCCAGAATTTTCTTTATGCTTCAAGCATTAGTGATTTTATAAACTAAAAGGTCGCTTCAGATGTAACCATATTGTGGTAAAATCTAAATTGTGTGGTACTTTTCCCAGTTTGTAAAGACAAATCTGCTGTCCTGTACATCTCTATAATTTGTATATAGCTTTGATCTTTGCAGTACAGTATGATAATCCAGCAATATACTTTTTCACTAAACAAGGCACTGGAAAAAATGTGTTTTTTAATGACAAAAATTTTTTTTTCCCATTTCATTTTAAAAGGTGTATATCAAAATAATATATCCATACATGGCATATTTAAATGCCCTAGGAAAGTTATTGGGGTTGAATTTATATCTTAATGACTGTTATTTGGTAGCTGATATAGGAAACATGAAATCAGCAAGATTCCAATAGCACATCTAGTAAATAATAGTATTTAATTTGCCTTTTGTTACTTATTCGCATGCAGTTTCTGAACACACTATATAAGTTTGTTCTATCTACATTAAAAATTACTCTCTCAGCAGTTTGTAGTGCAAAAAAGTCTCTTTAAAAGATAGTCATTTAAATATTCTTTAAAAATGCAAGTGTACAAGGTTTTATAGTCATATTAGCATGCATGAAACAATAGCTCTGGTGCTCTTTTTGCTTGTTCAGCAATCAGTATTTTTTTAATTTATTTTTTAAGCAATGCTTTATTTTAGTTACCTGCCTTTCTTGTGAGACATTTCTATAATGTTTCCCCTGACAGTTATCTCATAAAGTACCGTTCACACCTACCAGGAGACCACAATGGAAAGGCCTTTTTCAGTTTACCATTACAGCAAGAGGGAAGAGCTATCTCAGCTCTACCATAGACTGCCAGGGAAGAGCATTCCCCACAAGTAAAGGAGAAGCATAGAAATTTGGTAGAGCTGTCAAAATCAGTTGAGTATTAACCCCTTAACATCCATTGACGGGTCAGGCATGTCACGCAAAAACGGTCAGGTGACGACCAATGACATGTCTGGCACGTCATTTCATTAAACATGCTTAGAAAGTGATCAATCTTACAATGTGGTGTCTTACCCTTTCTATATTATCAATGATGGGAAATACTCCATAATACAATTTCTTAAAGGATGCCAGACAGGGGTATTGGTAGGCTTGTACAAAATGCAAGGCTGCAGACTATATTCGCTGTAACAGAAAACAGGAAAATACACAAGAAACTTGAGAAAATGTACCCGTCCCCCAATATACCTCTCATACCTCATTGGGTATCCCACATATGCCCTGTGGACGTTTGCATAAAATTGCAATCAATTGCTCACCTCACAATGCATTACTAAGAGCCAATCCTAATCAGTTTCTCCAAGGTTGAGCAGGCCCTGTGTATTGTATAGTTTGCTGGGTAAGGACGCTTTAAAAACTCTTATTTAATATTATTATTACAATTTTTTGTTTTATATACCATCATATTCTGTAACGCTATACAATGGGGAGACAGGACATAAGTAGTATATAACATAACAATTTGACTTACAGAAACAATAGATTAGAAGGGCCCTGCTGAAAGGAGTTTACAATCTAGAGAGAGTTAGGACCTATTACATAATAGGTAAAAGGTAAAAGTGCCATTGTTAGGGATGGACCAGCCACACTAGTATAAGTATTGCAGGAGAGGGACTAGGAAAGGTGAGCTAAAGGAATATGGGAGGGTGTTAATGTACAATGTTGTAATGGTCCTTATTTAGAGATGAGTGAGGAGGTGTAGGTTGGGGAAGTGCTACTTGAGATAGAAGTGACAATAGGACTAGTGTGAGCAAGGAGAAGAGGTGAAGGTGAAAAGTGCCTGGGATGAGAGAAGGAGAGAAGAAATTAAACGAGGGAGTAATACAGACATAGTGTGGAGGTGCTGGTGGCTGGGGAGAGATAACTGTTCTACTAATAATTGAGGAAACTTAGAGGAGGAACAAGAGGATTGTGGACATTGTAACTGGAGAGAGATGGTGATGGCAACAAAATGCTAGTGGAGCAAACACAATAAACAGTAGGCAGCACTTGATGATGGTCTAAGCACTGTTTAAGTTTGAAACCTTTTTGCCTCACAGAAATCTTTACATTTAGTAAATTCACTCAGTTATTAATTAAAAGCAGCACTGTATGTATATAATAATCACTGAGAGATTGCTTAGATGTGCATGCTGCATATTCTCTATGGCTGCTTAAGGTAGCATTGTTGGAGGTAGCCTGCCATGTGATTAACATGAAAACCAGCATGACTGGGCAGGCTAGTGAGGATTTGACTTAGATATCTGTTGGATCACATGATCCAAATGGATTCTAGGAGTGAATGCATAGGGTGTGCATGAAAGTGTGCAGTCAGTGCTTGTGCATGTATGTTGTAGGGCTATCAGCAGCTGCTAAGAATGCAAACACACAGCTTGCAACGTCTTTCAATGTTAATTAGTAAAGAAAAATAAACATGACTTTTAATCATGTTGCTCAAGGTTTGTCAGGTATTCTTAAAAGAAATAATTTGTAATGGAACTAGTTCTATAACTGGCTTTTCCTACTAAAACACTTGGAGCAATTTCTTTGAGGTTGTTTCCCCACCTTGCGTTTGAAAGCCTGTCAGTAGCTATGAGTTCATGTAACATTTACAATGAAGTTCAATATATTCAGCCAACTGGAAAAAGAAAATCAGCAACTATGAAAGGTTGATACAAAGCTGTAAGAGCAGTTAATGTGAGAATTTTCAAACCATCTGAAGAGGAAGCTTATTCCAAAGATCTTTTCCTTTGTAAGCAAAGGATTCCTGACTAATGGACCAGGACTCATGCCTTTGTAAAGAAGGCCATTATCACTTGACTCTGCGGTAAAAAAAAAGAAATGGTATATGTTTCCTTTTTTAACATATTGGGTAATGGACCTTAAAGGAGAGATTTATTGTGATTTTCTCTTGGAAAGTGTTGGATGTGATAGAAATTGTAATGACAGCACCAAATGGACCACTTCCACTTGAATTCAAACAGGAATTGTTTGTATAGTGTTTGTGTTTAGTTGTTTTGTCTATTTGAGTCTGAAATATATTGTATGTTTTTTATTTTCAGCAAAAACAATGATAATTTCGAGGCAATAATTGTAATTGTGTAAACAAAGTAGCTGAATTGAAGAAGTACAATTATATTTATTTTAGAAGTTTTGTAGAAAATATACTTTAAAATATCGGTTATTTTGTAAATAATACCATTTGACTAAGCCTTAAAATGCTTCTTTCATAAGAAAATAAAAATGTATTAAACTGTGCATTAATGTAATTCTCTTGCATGTTCGGCAAGTTGTAAAATGTATGTTTTTGACACAATGGAGTCAAATGTTACAAAATTATAGAATAATGTTAATGGTATCTGAGCTTCCATTGAAATCAATGTGAGCGGCAGCATCCAATCACATATATGCTATCTGAGCCATGTTTAGCTACCATACATGCTGCTGCTGGTGCTGAACCGACTGGGGCAATCTGTTTATCATGTGCAAGAGGATTACATACAAAAGAGACTAAAATATCGTTTTAACTACAATAACTAAAGAGTGCAAGCGCAAATTTGTCTGCAGTAAAATTCAATTGAGGCCATGCAAAAAAAAAATTAAAAAAATGGAGGACTAGACTACTCCTCCACCCCTTATTTACAATTTAACGCATATGATAACCTAGTGGTTTCTTTAAATTTCCTTCCCGCTTGACATCCCACTGTGTGTGTGTGGGGTTCTGCAGAATCCACCCTGCACATTTGCTCCCTTAATTTTATTTTCCATGCAAGAGATGTGTTTGACTGAAATAGAATGAAACGGCATGGGGGGGTCATGCATACACATTTCCTATATATTTCAATTGAAGTGCTTTCCAGCCCATCATTGATGAGAATAGTCAGATCATAGAGGAATGTATTAACTTTTTTCAAGCAGTCAATGGCCACATTGCTTCCAAAGCCACTGGAAGGACCTTGGCGGATTCTAGTTTTATCCTCTTGGGGTATAACATTGTTTTTTAACCTGTTAACATGACTACTTATATGCTTAGATAGCATAAAATATTCCAAGGTCAATTCAGCATTATGAGTCAATCATTTCCACTACAATATAGGCCTGTTCTACAACAATCATCTTGGTTTAATATGAATACCTGGGAACTTTCTGGCTCCAGTTACCTGGAGCCTGCCATGCAGGATGCAGGTAGGTGGTCCCGCTGACCTCAGTGAACGGCCTTGCTGTCGTTGCAGGGAGTCCTGCTGAGGTCAGTGGTTGGTACCGCCAACATTGTGGGACTATTTTTAAAAGTGGGCGTGTCGCAATGGCACTCCTGCGACCCTGAACTTTCCTCTTAGTGACCCGGAGAAGCTGCACTCTACCCAGAGTTTCCAGGCACTTTAGAGTTCCCAGGTATGGTCAAATGCAATGCTTACCCTAGGTAGTTAACCTAAAATATAAAAAGGGTATTTTCCCTATTAAACATAAAAATAGTAGTTATATGATTTTTTTAAACATGGCTTTCAATGTAATAAATAAAACAATTGATATGAAAATCACAAATATTGGACAATGCACTTAAGTGTATATCCATGTAAATGTATGCAATTTATTGTTAATAACACATAAAGGATTCAATACTTACGGATTTAGATGGGTTTATTAGTACAACATCTTTGAGTTTACATTTAATTTAGCTATAAATTGATTTGTGTGTTTTTTTTTACTGCATGCTTTAAATTTTACAAGTCTTATTTAAAATGTGGTTTATTCCTACACTTTTATGAGGATGCAGTGACTGGGAGTAAAGAGACCCATACATCATATAAAATAGGTCTTGGTGTTTTTTTCTTACTATTTATATTCCCACATAAAATATTCTTCTAATACATGCTACTGATTGCTTCAGGGTCTCAGATGAGCTTTCACTTTCCTGTCCTCCCATTGACGGACAAATCAGTAAGGAAAACAAATCGTCACCGTGAATTTTAATACCAAACTCCAGCCAGGCACATCTCACAGACAGCAGCTGGGGATTTCAATGTCCATGCTATTTAATGGACCCTTAACAATTTGCCACCTTGTTAGACAGTACCTGGCCATCTGTACGCTTCCAAAAAAAAATACAGTAATCATGATTAGCATTTGATTTTTTTTTATTGGCTTACATTGGATTTTACCCTGACAAGGGCCATAATCTACATTTCAGTCTTGTTTGAAATTAATGGTAATTACAGAGGTTGGGGTAAGAAATATCAGACCATTCTATTGATCATGCAAGGTTTATATCATAACTTTTATAAAGAGTTACAGTTAAAAGAGGCTACCAAAGGATGGGTCTTGATGGGTTTGGGCATTATTGTTTTGGGTACTTTCTGTTACCACCAGCTCTGGAATATATTATATATATATATATATATATATTAAATAAAATAGCACATGATATCTTTTACTGGCAGCAACAAAAGTAATTTTGTACTTTTGGTTATAAAAAACTGTTCTACATTTGGATGACATTTAGATATGAGCACATGGAGTCTCCCTATTACTACCTCTTACTACTCATCTCTTTCCTGTTCCTCATCCAACAATGCCTTGTCACTGACTACAGTATATAACTTTACACAGTAGCCATCAGAAAATGGGTACACTGTGCTCATAAAGGGAGGGACATGGTCAGCAACAGTACTCAGGTAGGCTGTCGCGTTTAAATAATGTTCAGTTAGTACTAAGTGGCCCAAAGTGTGCCACGAAAATGTTCCCCACACCATTACACCACCATCACCAGGTGCCGCTGACATCGGTGGGCGGTGCCACTGACGTCGGTGGGCGTTCCCACTGATGGCAGGGGGAAACACCCCCATTTACAGGGGAAATGGGCGGGGAGCGGGGCGTGTCAAGACCCAACTCCCGTGGCGCTGACCCGTCAATCCTCGGGTCAAACCTGGAGAGTTCCCAGGTATGGCTATACCTCTCTTGGTTTTGAGTCTAAATGAAACTACCATGAAACATGGTGGGGGTAGGACACAGCAGCTTTGAAGCTGCATAGTTTTCACCAGATAAGTGTTCATTTATTTTTATTATTACAGGTAAAATAAATGTGTATTAAAAGAACTTCCAAAATACATAATATGCATTCTTTGTTGGTGGATTGTATGAGGCAATAGACTGTCCCTTTAAGTCTATGTTAGCAAATTTTGTTTTGTTTTTTTCGGCATACCCCTGTAGCCTTTAAAACCGCCACATTTGAATATTAAAGCTAGTCGGTATTAGGTAGTAAATAATCTGTAAGGAACATAAGCATTTTTGGCAATAATACTCAACAATATCAAAATGCAATTAAAACCTTTTCTCTGAGTGATTATGAATAAAACATGAGTTTGTACTGTCTTTTGTCTGGAGAAATTCTTGATTTAGTTCATCATTATTTTTATATAAAATATTACATTACTCTAGTTGCATAAGGCAAGGGAATTATTTAACAGATTTTAAGATGTATAAAAAAATATTTATGCTTTTGTAAACTGAGCACAGAAGCATTCAACAAACATATATTTATTTAGGATATTTTTAATTAGATTTTGGGAAAAAAAAACCTACATTATTTTCGATATAAGAAGCATGGAGGGAATATTGCAACATAACATTATTATACCATTATTATTATATACCAATTAACCAGTGGAAAAAATGATTGTGGTTTGTGATTACATGGAATGACCTCTCAAGCAATCCAGTACCTTATTTGTATATTAGAAGGAACTTGGCTATAGGTTTATACATGCTACAATATGATGTTAAACAACATTGGTTAAATCCACATTTTGTAATTGGATCCATCACATTTCCCAAATCATACAGTACAGTTCAACAGTCTAAATAAACCCATGTAATGGATTAAAATATGCACTGTGTAGGTAATAAAATAGGCCAACATAATTGGCTGCCTGGAGCTCCACGTCTACTGAGGCTGTGTTTTGGGACAGCGCTATTCCCAGCAAGACTTTAAAACTGACAGAAGTTGGCAGAGAATATGAGAGTATGGGCACAATGTGGGCGGGGAGTTGGCATGACCAAATACCAATTCCCTGGCTGTAGATTGACTGTAGAAGGGGGATGCCGTGCAATGGAACTGCGTCGGCACTGTAGCTAGACTAGCTCAGGATATTCAGCGCATGTACTTTCCTGAAAAGGTCAGCAAGTTACTATAGCAGCTCACACCAAACATCAGACAGAACCAATGTTGACATTAGAACCAGTGGCAGAACTACCGGGGTCGCAGGGGTCGCGAGGGAGAGGGTAGCTAGTGAGAAGGGGGGGTAGGGAGAGGGTAGATAGCCTGAGAGGGGGTGAGAAGGGGTAGATTGGGGGGGCCTTAACAGATTCTCACACCTGGGCCCTGAGGCTTCTAGTTACTCCCCTGATTAGAACAGAACTGAGTTTATTAGGAACAGCACAAACATAATTAGATCAGGAGTATAATCTCATCAACTACCAGACTGTCTGGGGCCTCCATACAGTTATGTGGCCAGCAATGCCCATCCAACAAAGAGGCACTATTTCTGGGTGATCCCAAGGGAGCAGCATCAATCCTGGGCTACCAATGGAGAGATCATGGCCCAAGGATGTTCCAAAAAGCGACTTGATCCGTGGTTGGGACCCTGAGCATCAGAGTCTGAAACGTCCCCAATAGTCCGTACAGTGGCCAGGCCAGAGTTCCGGTGCCGCGGCTGGGTAAACCCTGGTTCTAAGAATGGATAATAAAACCAGGTTTCCCAAATGAGATCCCTCTCTGTAACTACCTCCAATTGTGACCCACCACAAGCCCAGTATAACCCCTAAAGAGCAATGTTGTAGGGCAATATACGTCTGTAGCAAAGTTCCATGGATTTGCGGCTAGGTCTTGGCCAGGCTCATGGAGCGTTTCCAGCCATGTAGAGCCACCTATAGCCAGATAGTCTATGGAAGTCTGGTTAGGGCCAACAAGACGTGTCTGAGGACAGGGCGACTTGGACATAAGAGGGGACTGGGCAGGCAGGCAAGGAGTCTCCTCATGAATCTGTCACGGCCCAAACTCAAACTTACCCCATGTGTTCCCAGGCCCAGGGGGTTACCATGACATTGATATAAGTCTGGGACCAATAATTCACTGTGATCATTAAAGTAAATAATACAGAAAAACTCACATACCCCTCATTGTCCTAGCTATATGAAACTATATTTTTAAGCATGTTTCTCATCAAGTCTTCCAAAGAAGTAAAAAAAAAATACAAATGGATTTTTGATATCAGGAAGTGCAAACAGAAATACTGTGTTTGTATCATAACATCAGTTGCTAGTTATACTAAACTAAGATAGTGTGTTAAGTCCAGTCAGGCTCTTTTAGGCGCAGAGGTGGCACAGGAAGGCTGTTATAGGGGCAGAAGTAGCACAAGCAGGCTGCTTCAGGGGCATAGGTGGCACAGACATCTGTTTCAGGGGCAAAGGTGGCACATGCAGGCTGCTTCAGGGGCAGAGGCCTAACACGTCAATGCCTGGCTCAGTGTATAGTGATGGGGGTTACGCTGTGCCACCATCAATGTCTAGCTCAGTATATAGTTATGGGCGTTACGCTGTACCATACCTGTTCGGTAACTGTTATTTATTTAAACTAATTTATTTATGTTAATAATTAATATTTTCAGATTTCTAGTTTTTTCCAGCTGACATAATGTTTAAAAATTTGTGACATAAATATTCTTGTCAATATTAGTTTCTTTTTGGGTGTCTTTACATTTCAAATTGAGGTGGGGGTGCAAAAAATTAAACATATTGGCATATTATTGTTTCATGTTGATATAAAACCATTTTCCATGCACCAGACTTAACAAGTCAATATCATTTTTTTTAACAAGCTGATGTAACACTTTAAAAAAACAATTGGAAGAGCTACGTCTGTGCTGCCAATAAAGCCTTTGATAGCACTGGTGTCCTGAAGACTCTATTTCTTTTATACATCTATAAATTATAACGTTACTTGCAGGACAGTTTAATTCTAAGGAAAATAAAGACACTTTCTCTTAGTTACTAAAAGAACAAAATTAATTCCAAATATACACTTCAAAGACAGGAATTGCTACCATAACCTACAATACACTATGTGATAACACAGCGGTATGTGTTTCCTAAGGTGCCGGATAATGAGCATCTGAGAAACAAGGCAGTATGTTCCGAATTTCACATTGCGAATCTCCAGTCCATGAAATAATTTATTTAGGTGCAGAGGTGAGGGCATGAATTTTTGGAGCATATATAAATTTAATTCATCAGAGACTTGCAAGTATTCTAAAAACATATATTCCAGTGCTATGTTTGTTTTATTATTTTTACAGGTAAACTATTTATTTATGTAGAGAGTAGCTTTTTATGTTCTTAAGAAAATAATTTGTGTATTTTTATTATGTTAGGTCTATTTAATACATTTTAACACTGCTTAAAATAACTATTATGTCTAAATATGTCTGAAGGTGCCTTACGGTGCCTGCAACCCCAGACAGTGTAATGTTCGTTATGTAAACCAAGATGGTGAAATTCTGAACATTCCTGCTTATCCCTGGACAGTGGGTTAGTGTGTTGTATATCTCACAACTAGCTTGTACTAAATATGGTGTAGCTTTAAATAATGCATACATCTTCATTGAATCTAAATCAATAAAACCTACTTCTCAATGAGGTAATAACAAAAAATGTGCCTGGGAGGCCAGAATAACGAAGACAGGTTCACTGAGAAAGAGGAGCGCTCCTACGCCTCTCCTTCTCCATGAATCTAAATTATTCTGGCCTCCATGTGCACTTCGGTAAAAGGGTGGAGCCACAGGAACATGCTCTCCGCTGTTCTTCCTAACCATTTATTCCACTTTGTAGTAGAGCGTGACAAGCCAGTGTGAGCAGAAGCTTCATGCTCAGTGTGGCCCGTCTTATCAAAAGGAGAGTGGAAGCTTGAGCTGAGACAACTAAAACATCTACTCCCCTTTTTCATGCTCATGTATGGTAGGATGGCTTCAGAATTTGCAGGGCCCCGGGGAAAAAAATGGGCTATCGCTTTCTCTCATACTTTTGGTCTCTGCGGTCTGAGACAAGCATGAGAGGAGCGTGAGGTGAAGCGGCGAGCAGGTCTGCACATACATACATATATACATACAATTTGATGGCAGACAAGAACAATTTGAAATATCTAGTCTGACTATTTTTCATCAAACTTTAATCAGCCCTTGGTCTTATCATATACCCATTCCAATGCATGTTTAAATGCCCTAAATGTGTACACCTCTACCACTTCTGCTGGGAGGCTGTTCCACAGATCCCCCATCATCTCAGCAAAGTAAGAAAGGTAAAACACAATTTTATTTTAATGTATTTTTCTTTAGTGTATTGCACCCACCCCCCCATTACTGTCTAGATTCACATGTTCACTGTTCTATGTCTAGGCTAACTGTCAGGCTGGCACACATGCAAGGACTTTACGTGTTTGGTGAGTTTTGCTTGGTTTAGACTTTATAAGTCATGCTTTGGTCCAGCATGAAATCTGTATGAGATTGAACATTCATCAGCTGTATTTAAATAATTACTGAAGTAATGGAGACCTCACTAAAATGACTGAAGACCTCCTCACTGCTAAAAACAAAAGGACACTTCTTACTGTTTATACTTTTTGACCTCTCTGTAGACTTCGAAACAGTTGAAAACCCCTTTCCGTCTACAATCCCTTCATGCCTATGGCATCCGTGACACTGCTCTTTTCTGGGTCAAATCCTACCTCTCTGATCGCACGTTTAATCGCACATTTACTGTCTCCTTTACTGGAACCTGTTCTTCTCCTCTACTGCTGTTGGCGTTCCTCATGGCTCAGTTTCTGGACCTCTACTATTCTCTAGTTAAACCTCTTTATTTGGACAACTAATATTTTCCTTTGTCTTCCAACACCACCTATGCACAGATGACACTCTAATCTATATATGTTAGATATTTGTTTTGTGTAAATATCTAAATGTTTCCATTACCAAAGAGCACTTGAAACCACAGCTTCTTAATTGACTTCATTTATTAGACAAAACATATATACATACAACACTTATTGATGACAAATTACCTTCATGATGTACTTGAGTACTGTAGGTTCTTCTTCTTGAGAATGACGAAGGAGAATGTGAGTAGTCCTAAAGGTAGAGGTCTAGGGTTCTATGTCCTCTTTTATACCCTTTTTCTAACTTATTCTGTATAAAGGGTTTACCTTTTATGGTAATGTCATAGCATATAGACTTTACCATTACCTCATATGAGTCATATGAGTCATCCATAGAGCCCCTCTATCAGTCCACGTAGGTTAAAACACATGTTCCTGTCACTCATGTTATTCTTACAATATTTCCTCTTCCGACCTTTCACCATCTCATCTAACCCGCCTCACTGACTGTCTTTCTGGAATTGCATCATGAATTGCTTTGCATTAACATCTCAAAGACTGAGGTTACGATTATTCCATCATCTCCTCCATCCAAAACTCCTGTCATCTCTATCACTGTTGACAAACCTACCCTCCAACCAACTGGCCAACTTCACTGCCTTGGTGTCACACTTGACTCTGCCCTCTCCTTCATCCCTCACATCCAGTCCCTCACCAAATCCTGCCGCCTTCACCTGAAAAATATCTACCGAATTCGCTCATTCCTCACCCAAGAAACAACCAAAATACTAATCTACTCCCTTGTGATTTCCTGTTTGGATTATTGCAACTCCCTTCTAACACGTCTCCCCTTCTCCCAGCTTTCACAGCTTGAATCCGTCCTCAGCACTGCAGCTAGATGAATTTTTCTTCGTCACTGTTCCTCATCTGTTGCTCCACTGTGCCAATTACTACATTGGCTCCCCACACCCTCCAGAAATAATTTCAAACTCCTGACTCTGACCTACAGAGATCTTAACTCTGCACCACCTTCTATTTCTACCTTTCAATCCAAATACTGCCCTCTTCTTCCTCTCATGACCTGCTTCTCCCTTCCCCCATCACTACCTCTTCTCAATCCTGCATTCAGGATTTCACCTGTGCTTTGTATTACCCAAATCCGTTGCTTTACATTTACCAATATTATATGGTATTTCTTATATGTTCTCTCAATACTTTTCATTTTACTTTTTGTATAATTGCCGAAAGCTATCTTCTTTATTGTATTTCTTTATTGTCCTTGACAGAGTACTACGAATGACCCTTTTCTCTTTTTTACATGTTGAAACATACAAGTTGCTGACATAAAGTATATCATAAGTATATATATTTACTTTGAAGTCCAGAATGATCGAGTTTGGTCATTATAGCACTAAAATCTCTGGGGTTTTCTTTCAGATTAACTTTAGCTGTTATATTCCAGAAGCAATCACACTGTATAATTGTTTCCTGGAGTCACACATTTTTCAGACCTGAGAATTGCGTTAGCAGTTTGACATATGATTGTCAGTTGCCTTAAGGAAGGCATCTCAAAACTCCAATCCCATGATATTAAAAGTTCTTTTGAATGGTTTAATAGGGCACATCAATTCCCTGGGTGGGGTAACATATCTCAGTGGAAACATGAAATACTCTGGAAACCTTCTTGACAATTGAGGTACAACAGTAGCTGTCAGTGATACATAAAGTTTTACTGTTGTTTGCTAATGACAAACTATACTATGACCTAGGAGCTCACTTTTCAAAAAGTACACTCTGTAGAGTACTTGTTACTGTGAATGATTGAAATCCGTATCATCCCTTCTTGGTTCAACTACAGTAGAACATACTTTAACTTTTAAATGTTTGCTAATATTGTATTTACAGAGACACTACTATCTGTAGTATTTGGGTACAAAATAGCATTTGCTAATTTGAAATTCCAGAAACTACAGCAAAAGCTTCAATGTATGTAACACAAATGCTTCTTGCTACTTGGCTAAGTAGACATTAGACTGGCTTCCGCTTCGACTTTACAGTTACCTTTTCAGAGGTAATATACCGTATAGGAAAAAAAAATTACTAGTAAATATAACTTCATGTAAACTATTTTTCATATTTAAAAAAGCTATGATTGAGAAAAATATTGTTTTTGTTTTTATTTCCTTTTATTTGCCAACCTGCCCCCCAGTTATGCACATCTGCCCCCAGGCTTGCCACTCTGCCCCCAGAAATGCCTTATACCCCCTTATATGCCTATACCCTCCTATATGCCACTGTGTCCCATTATATGCCTTTTAACCCCCTATAGGCCATAGTGGCATATAGGGGTATAAGGTATTTCTGGAGGCAGAGTGGCATATAGGGGGTTAAAAGGCATATCATGGGGCAGAGTGGCATACAGGGGGGTATAAGACATTTCAGGAGGCAGAGTGTCATGTAGTGGGTTAAAATGCATATTATGGGGTGCTCTGCCTCCAGAAAAGCCTTATGCCCCCCCCATATAACACTCCCCCCTGACTTACCAGTTCTTCTGACTCCCTGGTGTCTAGTGGGGGAAGCGGGTGGAGGCCAGCGTTAGTTGCGTAGACGCTCGGTGGTAGAAGCCCCCGTGGAAGTGCCGGCAGCAGCTGAGGTTACCAGACAGGAGGATCCAGGTCCCCTGCAGCGCTGCGGGGGATCTGGATCTAAGTCTTGTAGTCAGACCTCAGATTTGAGGTCTGATTAGAAGACGACCTTGATTATAAGACGAGGGGTATTTTTCAGAGCATTCGCTCTGACAAAAACCTTGTCTTATAATCGAGCAAATACGGTACTTTTTATGGAGTAGATGTATGACATACTAAAACAAACTACATTTGATTTATGCCTTTTTTTGCCTCCGCGTTATATTTATGAGCATTCTTCAATCACTTGCAGGCTATTAACTGTAGTCTATGTGGCTGATGACACTGAAATGCAGATCCATTCTTATTCACACTTATTAATCTAACATTACAATTATGGCTTTATAAATAAGGTTATATTTTTGGCTTTAAAAAACCTTCCCCATATTGGAAAAAAATTATCTTTTAGTATCTCATTTGATAGATGAGTTGAATGAAAAAATAGCTAAAAATTTAATATTTCACATGTATAATGAAAATTGCTTTAATCTTTAAAGCTCTGTTTCTTTGTGGTGTATTTAGTTTGCCATTTAGTTTATGACAAAAAAAGTTTTAAGGTTATTTTATGCCTTGAGGTATTTTCATGGAAACTAGTTAAGTTTGCCATTCTAACCAGCTGGTTATGTTGATGATTTACAAGTGCTTTCTTCTAGTGTGACCCAGTTTTACCCAGTTTTTATTCACATATCCACTTTGCCGTACAGGATATTAGAGTAATCTGTTGCTGCTGACTTTCTGAAGGCACCATTTATTAATATGATATAATACAACAGTGCAGGTTTAAGGCATAACCACTGCACGTTCTCAGAAATCAAACATAGATACAAGAAATATTGCTTGCGCTTATGTTCATAACCCAAAAATGTCTCATAGTTATTTTATGTAAGCTGATATATAATGAGATTATTGACAGGGATTTCTTTATTATTTTTTTTTCCAAAAGCGTAATGTATATTGCTCTGTGTGTAGTTTATATACAGTGCATAACAGGCATGGATTATTAATGTTTTTTAAAAATACATGGCCTGATTTCTTTATTTATCACATTACAATGGCCAATTTTATGATATGTAGCTATACAAAAATTTAATGTTTTTAAACAGGTATAAACAGGTAATTGACACTTATACTTCTTACCAGAATAGTAATTCTAGTAAGAATTAAACAATGTATGAATTATTGCGGTTTACATAGTACTCATTGCATGCATAGAATGATACCTGTGAAAGAAGCCTCCTTGCCCTGGGCTCCTGGGGGGCTTGGGGACCAGCCTTCTCCCCACAGTCTATGGGCCCTGACCTTGTGAAAAAAAAGGTCACACACACACTTACATACACATATACAAAAAGAAAAAGACAGATCTCAAATTACTCAATGCCACAATATTTTTATATATAAATACATTTTATTCAATACATAAATCAATCAATCAAGATCAATAAACACAGTGGAGGTGTATACCAGAAATACAGTATATCAATGTTATTATTATATTGTGCATTAACAACAATATACATATATTAAAGTGATTTGTATATTGTAAAAATCACCACAATATTCAAACACAAATATCAGGAGAAATAGATAATAATTAAAAGAATAAAAAAGATAAGCAGTAAAAAGTGACCAATTAACTATAAAAACAAACCTCTTTCTCTAGAAGTTGGAGGAACTGGTGTTGAGAAGACACCCACTGGACAGGTGGGCCGCTGCAATGTGGGGGCCTCCATTGCACTATTGTCTGCAACATTAAAAGAACATAAGACCCAGAGATCATTTAAATGCTGCCTAAAATTGTGTCTCACTAGATGTGCTGGTGGTTGTATGTGGAATTTGGGGTAAAACATACATAAACTCTTCATGTTGTGGCCCCAAATCATCAAACCATAACTGCTCAGTAGATAATTAACCAACTCTTTACAAGTGTCAGGTCCTCAAATGGGACCATCACATACCTCCCCAGAGCACCTGACGGATGCCCTTTGTGGCAGCAGGGTCACAAACAGGACCCTACCCTCCTGCAAACCCTCCTGGGTAGTAGGGCAGGCTTTTGGGACTGCCTAGCATCATCTCCACCTTCTACCTGGGAGAAATCTCTCAGGTCATGACTTATGAGTAGAGTCACCTCATTTTGACCCCAGTCGCACTATAAAGAACCTCAATATCCTGAAGTCAATGCTCAGTAGTTCTGTGCCTTTGATACAGTGAGCTTCATGTACTATAGTTGTACCTCTTATTGCTTGGATTTTCACCCTTGCTTGTTTAACTGTGTATGAACCCTTGCTGCCTAACTACTGAACTCTGCTAGTTTAACCATCTACAAACCTTGCTGCCTGCCAATGACCCCTGCTTGATTATCTGTATGCATACCTTTCAGACTATCTTGGACCTTATCTCTTTTATCCTCAGAAAACTGACAACAAGCCTTCCTTAAGGGTCAGCTCATTTTTAAAATTTAGGTATAGATATAGACATAGTATGAATAGAATGCATAGAAATCTAGGATTAAGAGATTTTATAAAAATAATTGAATTATATGTCAATCTGAATGCAGTTTACATTTGTGAAGTTTTATTAAATGTGTAATGCATATTGCGAGGTGGGTGACAGACATTTCTAAATGTGTAGATTTTATTTTTATATAGGCAGCAACGACTTATTTGACAAAAATAAAGCCAAAATGGAGAAGCCATGTGAAAAACTAAGTGCACCCTTTCCATAAGAATTATGATGCTAAGTAGCAGACAGGTGCTACTAATCAAATGCTCTTGATTAATTGATGAAATTATCAGCATGTGTGACCACCTGTTTAAAAGCCGGAGTTTTAGGAATTTGCTTGTCTGGAGCATTTAGTTGTGCGCGTGTGTTAACATAATGCCATGGAGGAAACACATCAGCAATGATCCTAAAGCAGCAATTGTTGCTGCCCATTAATCTGGGATGGGGTAAAAGGCCATTTCCATCATTCTACAGTGAGAAAGATTATTCAAACCATTCAAGACAATTACATATTTTCCCAGGAGTGGACATCCCAGCAAAATCACCCAAGGTTATTGTAGCCACAGGTCCTAGGAACCTTGCAGTCATCGACCATGAACGCCTCTGTATACCAAAGCTAAAGCTGGGTCATGCAACAGAACAATGATCAAATGCAAATCTAGAATAGAGTGGCTGAAAGAGAAAAAGAATCAAGGTGTTGCAATGGCCCAGTAAAAGTCCAGATCTCAATCTGATTAAAAAGCTGTGGGGTGAACTTAAGAAAACTGTGCATAAACAAATGCCTGCAAACCTCAGTGAACTGAAGCAGCAGTGTAAAGAAGAGTGGGCTGTGAGAGACTGATAAAGTCATACAGAAAATTATTACAAGTTATTGCTGCTAAAAGTGATTTTACAAGCTATTGAATAGTAAGGTGTACTTAGTTTTTTTACACATGGCTTCTCCATTTTGGCTTTACTTTTGTGGAAGAAATCATGATACAGGTTAATATGTTATGTGTTGCTGTTCATCTGAGGTTGTAGTTACTTAATGTTTAGACCTTCTAAGGAACAAATGATTGTTTTTATGTCCTGATAAGTAAAACCGTTCTTTTTTCACACAACTGTGCATGCGTGTCTATAAAAATAATTTTGGATAAACACAGAAATCCAATAAAAATAAACCCTAAATTCTTATATAGGTCCCAGTGTTGGGCATAATAAAATAGTTTTTTTTAACCTCAGTCTCAATGAAAGCTTTCAGAAGGCTTCTAATTATTTTATTGAAAAAAAAAATAGTATGGTCCTTAAGACTATTTCCTTTACAAACACACGCACATTCTTAAAAGATGATTCTACATAGATATTTGTATGCCTTATTTTCAGGGTAGCTGTTTTAATGCATTATTTATTCATGAAGCACTGCCATTAGGCTCAACAGCATCCTCATTTCCTGTATGGCTTGCAAACAAGATTTCATAACACTTTGCGATTCTCAAAACTATTGATGTCAAGAAGAAGCTTGTTTCCAAGATAGAAAAAAGAACAAGTGGATTCATATTACCATCCTGTCATCATATTATGCTCACCACACAGATTTTTACATATGCTTTCATAAAACACTTCAAAGTAGCACTTGCTTGGTGACAAGCCAAAAGAACCATTGGTTATGTCGAGATTAGAAACCAGAAATATTGTGATTTGTAAAAAGCATTCTAACATTTACAAGCGATCATAAAATAAGACCATTAAATTGTACAAATGAACAATATGCAAACGAATAGAGGCCAATTGTTGGGTTTCATTGAAGCATGCAGTGCATAGTAATGTATTATGGGCAGTACTTGTTCTATTTCACGTTTTTTAACTTTTGAGTGTAATTTAGATCACCTCCATTAAGAAGAATACAAATTAGTATTATTGCACCTGCTTGCCTATTGTTCTGCACTGTGGAATTTGATGGTGCAATAGGCAGTCAGTAGTCCATGAATACGAGTATCCCCTAAAATATATGATGTCTTATATCTGTCCTTAAAACTAAATTAAACTCTGGAAAGTCCCATGAGAAATACCATATAGAGCTTGAGGTAGCTGTAAGTTTTTTCTAGTTCAGTTCTTATTGAAATCTAGATGAACCATACTCATAGGAACAACGTTTGTTGTTCAGTAAAAGATGGAGCACCCCATCTTATCATTTCCTAGAGTTAACTTGTTTTGTTACTGTCTACACTTAATAATTTATTTGTAGAATATTTACCAAGTTAATGGGGAGAAATTATCCTGGAGAAAAATATATTTTATCATGGGTATGTTTTGCTTATTTGTTAATGCAAATAACATTATATTGTTTAATTAAGCGTGTAAAACTAAAAAGTGGGATTTGGAAAAGGTTACAGCATCCCTCTAAACTATTCACAGCATATATATTTTGTATGTGTTTCCTTTATAATTCAGCAACCTAAATAGCCTAAACAAAAATTTAGCTAGCAAGTGACTTAAACTACCGCCAGTACAAGGTTGTATTCAGAGCCAATAAACCAAATATTTGTAGTTGTCCATTAAGGTAGTAGTACAAATCTGTCTGATTAGTTCTTGACAGGATTGTATTTAAATCCAATGAATACTTCTAACTATAACATTATGTTAAACTCATTTAGTTGTTGGACAGTTTTCATAGGGAAGAATTTGTATTTATTTATTTTTATTTTTGAAGAATGCATATTAAAGTACTCATAAAGTACTTTGATATTTATTCTTTAGTGGGAGTGTCAGTAGGGTGACCACATTTTATTTCTGCAATTCAGGGACTTACTATGAAGCACATGAGATCACACACACAGGTGTATATATATATATATATATATATATATATATATATAGATAGATAGATAGATATACATATATATGCTTCAGACATACATTTTTAACTACATAATATGTACTTATCTTTCAAGTAAAGACTGTGATTGAAATATCATTTCAAAATAACAGCTGAACTGGCAGTTAGTTTTCATACCCTGCTGCCGATATATATAAATATTATAGTTATGTAAAATGGTGTCTGACACAGTGGGGGCAGAGACTACAACTGTGACCAGGCACCAAGCTCTAGGAACCTAGCCACGCTGTACTTTTGTAAGACCACTGCTGTTAGTTGGATCTCTCATCATTCCCCTTGCACATAACCTAGTACTCTAGGTACAGGAAGCAGAAGATCTAAATGCTTCACCCTGGACCACCATGACTGACTGCATCTGGGCGGGAGGTGACATGTTCCAGTGGGCTCAACATTTTTTAGGACCCATGGCCTCTCTCTCTCTGTATACAGCTTTGCCCTGATGTTTCCCATATTTGTAGATACATGGTTATTGCATTTTCACAATCATAAAAGGAAAAAAAACACAATTTTATGCAAAACTAATATTCCTTATCTATAGGGAGAGATCGGCTAGTAATGAAATGGAATGCCCCTAACTTGCAGTTTTCTCTGTTTCTGACATTCTAAAGTGATTGATTAATAGTTATAATTTATAGGCCAGTAGAAAAGGCAGAAATGATTCCTCATTCCAATCAGTGACAAGGCATGAATGTTTTATGAATTCCATGTAATGTTAATATAGTTCTTTTGACGGTTAGCAAAATAGGGTTGTTCATATTAAGTTCAGTTAGAAACAGAGATATAAATCAAGAGAAAGGTGGCATGACATGTATGAAAAATTGATACTCAGACTAGTAGGAAAATACAGAATATGTGTATTACCACTTACATACAGCGTTTTCAATAATGTGCAGTAGTGGTTTACTTTAACACATTTAAAGTGGAGATTCAATTGACATACTTTTTTCATTAGACAAAGATTGATTCAAAACAAGGATATTGTATCAATTTATTTTATATTTGTTAAATGCCTGGTTGCTTTTTCAGCTTTTATTTGTGCTTCCCTTTTTCCTGATACTGGTATAAGGCCTAATAGTGTGCATTTTTGAAATAGCTTTTAGTTCCAAAAGTTCGAAAACTGAGTTTTGGCAATTCTTGTTATCATTTAAGTTTTCCCAAATATAATGTTTTAAACAGAAAGTGTGATTTTTTAAAGGTGTTTTTTCTACCTACAGTAGCCTGTTGAATTTGAAACTTGTGTAACTTTATGCAAGATTGGAAGCATAATTCCTAGTACTGTTGAATGCCCAAATTTTTTTTTTAAACTTATTATGAGCATTGATATCCTGGAAGTCTGGGTTCCCTACCCATGGCATAAAGAGAAAGCAGCTCCAACTGAGACTTAACTGTAGCCTTAAAATTTTCTATGCCTTTATTGTTGTGATAAGAAGGAGTTATTGAATGACTTCCCCCGGGAGCTGGGAGTAAGGGGTATGCAGTAATGAGTGCAGAGATATATGTGGAAAGAGAGCCTGATCTAAATCCTTATCGGTATACTTGGATGTCATGGAGATCCAATCAACTGCATAATGGAAGAGAGCTGCCACTTTATAGTGTTTTGAGGCAAGTTCAGCCCCATATGCATACCTGGGAACTCTCCGGGTTTGACCCAGAGATCTCCGGGTGAAGCACAGGGTTCTCCGGGTCAACACCCGAATCTCCGGGACACGCCCCGCTCCCCGCCCATTCGCCATTTAAATGGGGGTGTTTCCCACTGACATCAGCGGGAATGCCCCTGATGTCAGCAGAAACTCCCCTGATGTCAGCGGGAACTCCCACAGACATCAGCAGGACCACCCGCCGACATCACGGGACCGCCGCCAATGTCAGCTGGACCACCCACCGACGTCAGTGGGCAGTCCTGGACGCGTCCCGCAGGGGAAGGCTCTGGGTAGCCGAAGTGTAGAAGTTCCCAGGTATGCCCATATGGCATCTGGAACATAGCAGTTTAGTAAGTCCTGTTCTGGGTCTTTTGTTCTTATTGAAACAGAATGACCTGTCATACAGGGCCCCAAGGTACTCAGAGATGGCTCCAGCCTGGCTGTCAAAAAAAGATAGCACAGGTAGGAACTCCATTGTGTAACTAATCCCATCAATAGGATTGCTCCCAGGGGAATTAAAGGTTGGGTTGAATACATGTATCTGTTAATTTATGGTAATGCAGTTCTGTGCATATATGAGTCTATGTTTTACAACAATAATCTGTTAATTCTTGCTGTACTCAATTCATGGTAGTTATGTCTACTTATTCGGTACACATAGCAGGGTTCCTAGGTGTGCATGCTGACTGGTGCTGGAAGTGATTTCGGGGACAACAGGAGGATACATCTGGGTTATCTCTGGGAGTTATTACAGCTCTCTTGTGAACCTATCACACACATAAGTTTAGACAATAGAATTTAGCAAATGTTTATCTGGTTTAGTAATACAAATCGGCAATACTTGTAAAATATAAAACAGTTTAGTTTTAGGTTTAGCCTGTGTGGCCATTAGGCATCCCTGTTTGTTTCCTCATTAAAAAATATCGTTTTTGAGTAATCCAGTTGGGTTTAGGTCTTTTGGTGTTGGAATGTGTCAAACAAATGTTTAAGATTTGTCTTTGTTTTTCTGGGAGTGATCACCCGAAAGTAGAAAAATTGTACTAAACACAGGAGATCGAACTGCACTTCGAATGAAATGTAAAAATAATAAGCCCATAAATGTATGTGCAGGAGAAGCACAAAACTTGTAGACAGAGATATTTCCTCAGCAGCGCTTCTGTGTAGAATAATAACTCACAGGCCAGGGAAAGGTTAAATGCAGGTTAAATACAGCTACTGTTGAAACCTCAGGGCAGAGCCCGTAGCCCTTTCCACCAGCATACAGGGGTCTTGTCAGCCTATAAGGCAATTTCAAGGCTCTGGACACGGTGAGGAGGTCTAGGCCGCATTCATCAGTCGCTCCACTGAGCATGACCCCTGGGGCGAGTGTAGCGGTGAAGCTTCAGCCCCCTTGCACTGCTACCTTATACTTTTAACCCCTGTGCTTGGCAGGGTGGTATTCTGGGCTATAGAGAGGGAGATGGATCTGGTTTGCCGAAGCTGGTAAGGAGCTCACTAAAATAGGGCCGCCATGTACAGCTCTGCCTCCGGAAGTCTTGCAGGGGACACTTAATTTGTCATCTGTTTGTTACCATAGAAACTGCAAAAAAAATCATCTTAAGTGTTTCTGTGTTTTATGGGATTATAACGTTTGTGAATATATATATTATTTTTATAAGGAAGGCATATATGGGATACAAACACATTTAGTTTTTTAGAGAAAATAGATATACAGCATTTTACCTTCAAATGATTTAAATGTTTGAAGTAACGTTATGTACCCTTCAAAAAAGTGCAACAGAGGGTAGAGAGGACACAGACCTGGATGAGAGTGAATTGGAGCACAGTGAGTGATTTAATCTCACACCTAGGAAGGTCAATGGTATTGAGTGTATGAAGGAGTAGTAAAGACTGTTCCAGTCATGGGCGTAGGAACCCCTAAAAATCTGGGGGGGATAGCATTTTTACTGGTAGGGTATATTCTTGTTCAGTAAACTGGGAATTGTTCATGGCAAATTTTATATAAATGTATGTGTGTGTGTATGTACAATTTCAGCACAAAAAAAGTATCATGTTCAGTTTTCACAGACAAGCTCTTTATTAAACAAACAGGTCAAAGAAAATTAACCAAAAGTTTGGCCTATATTTCAGTTATTTCACTTAGAACAACCGGTAATAATACTTTAAGTAATGCACAATTGCCAAAATTTTAACAAAAGATCCTACAGAAATGCAATGATGCAATTAACCCTTTCCGCATTTGTGGTCTGGGAGCAGACAACACTTAAATACTCTTATAGAAATATTTTATTAACTGCAGGCAGAGTAAGACCCTACAACCAACGCACTGTAGTGGTTATGGTGCAAACAGGGGCGTACCTAGAGTATTTGGCACCCGGGGCGGATCCTGTATGTGGCACCCCCCCCCACACACACACTTTAAAACTACCTGGCCGAAACTGAATATGACCCCCCCCACACACCATAAAAAATATAACACTTTTATTTAAATTTAAAGTAAGTAACACACCAAAATAGGACAAAACAATTAAATAACAATATATATATATATATATATATATATATATATATATATATAATTGTTAACAGCAATCACATTCCTATCATGCCCAGGCATACCTAGATTCCAGGAGGCACTCGCAGACTTGGCATGATAGGAGTATGATTGCCCTATCTACCCCTTCTCGCTCCCTTCTGCCCTATCTACCCCTTCTCACTCCCTTCTCCCTATCTACCCCTCCTAACTATCTACCCTCTCCCTCTTTGAAGTTCACTTACCTTTCAGGAGTCCTGCGGTGGGGGTGCAAGGCCTCTGCCTCCCAGCTCTGCCACTGTATGGAACAGTATAGAGTGATGGGAGTTATGATGTACTTTAGAGCATAATTATATAATGAAAAATACATTGGAAATGGTACAGCATAACACCCATCACTCTCACACACTTACCAATCCACACGCATACCAATCCACACGCATACCAATCCACAAACACATACCAATCCACACACATACCAATCCACACATACACCAATCCACAAACACATACCAATCCACACACATATACTAATCCACACACATACCAATCCACACACATACCAATCCACACACATACCAATCCACACACACATACCAATCCACACACACATACCAATCCACACACACATACCAATCCACACACACATACCAATCCACACACACACACCAATCCACACACATACACACACACATACACCAATCCACACACACATACACCAATCCACACACACATACCAATCCACACACATCCACACACACATACACCAATCCACACACACATACACCAATCCACACACACATACCAATCCACACACACATACACCAATACACACACACATACACCAATCCACACACACATACACCAATCCACACACACATACACCAATCCACACACATACCGATCCACACATATACTGATCCACACACATATACCGATCCACACACATATACCAATCCACACACATACACCAATCCACACATATACTCATCCACACATACACCAATCCACACACACATACCAATCCACACACATACACCAATCCACACACACATACACCAATCCACACACACATACACCAATCCACACACACATACACCAATCCACACACATACACCAATCCACACACATACACCAATCCACACATATACACCAATCCACACACATACCAATCCACACACACATACACCAATCCACACATATACACCAATCCACACATATACACCAATCCACACACATACCAATCCACACACACATACCAATCCACACACATACACCAATCCACACACATACACCAATCCACACACATACTAATCCACACACATACACCAATCCACACACATACACCAATCCACACACATACACCAATCCACACACACATACCAATCCACACACACATACCAATCCACACACATACCAATCCACACACACATACCAATCCACACATATACTAATCCACACACATACCAATCCACACACACATACCAATCCACACATATACTAATCCACACACATACACCAATCCACACACATACCAATCCACATACATACCAATCCACACACATACACCAATCCACACGCACATACCAATCCACACACACACATACCAATCCACACACATACCAATCCACACACACACATACCAATCCACACACACACATACCAATCCACACACACACATACCAATCCACACACACACACCAATCCACTCTCACTGTATGCTTTCCTACCTTTCCTCTTTTCTCCTTACAGCCTCTTTTTCCTGCTCTTCTCTCCTCTTCTTCTTCAGTTCTTCTGTCTTCTTCCGGGTCAGAGGGCACGGACAGCGGTGGGCGCGGCTTCAGTGTTGTGCGCCGGGATCTGACAACAAACCCCGGCGCACAACCGCTGTTGCCGCGCAGATCGCAAGGGAGCGGTATCGGAGGTCTTTAACAGACCTCCGGCTCCCTTGAGTGATTTTAAGCCGGGTTCAAGGGAGATCCTTGAACCGGCTTAAAATCACTCAAGGGAGCCGGTGGTCTGTTAAAGACCTCCGATACCGCTCCCTTGCGAGCCTGCTCCTCCAGCGGCGGACATTACTGTCCGTCTCTGGAGGGGTGCCGGGTGCCGGCAAGTTGGCACCCCCCTGATGAGCGGCACCCGGTGCGGACCGCCCCCCCCGCCCCCCGCTAGGTACGCTACTGGGTGCAAAGTAGCTGTTTTGCACACTGGGGCACAGTCATGATCCCCAAAACTGTTCCCACAAAGTTAGAAGCATAGTGTTGTCCAAAATGTCTTGGTTTATCGCCTTCAGCTCATAAAACGTTCTACTGGATAAATGGGAGAAAATTCCCACAGAAACTCACAAAAAATTCCCACAGAAACTCACAAAAAAAAAACAAATCTTACAACCACAGATGGACCCCACTGGACACGGCCACAGAGACTACTATGATGTATTGAAGGATCCATCTAAGACTCCTAACACGTCATACACACAGGAACATATCCACACACTTAAACACTTGAATAACATACACACGCATGCACACACTTACGTACACACACACAATGGGTTAAACATGTGTTACAGGGAATCATAATCTTCCCTTTAAGTACGACATGACTGCTCATACACACACATATGCACTGCTCTTACGCATGCCTGCCCACAAAAACACACATATACGCTGCAATTGCCTGCACATACACACTTGCCAGTACTCACACTTATGCACTACCCTTATACACGCCTGCCCAAACATACATAATCTGCTCACACACACATGCCTCCCCATAAATATACACTGCCCTTGCACATACTTACACAGACATATACACTATAAGACAAATACACTCCTTATATACACACATATACACTGCCCATACAGACGTACACATATACAATGCCCATACACACGTACACATATACACTGCCCATACACACATACACATATACACTGCCCATACAGATACACACATATACACTGCCCATACACACATACACATATACACTGCCCATACAGACGTACACATATACACTGCCTATGCAGACATACACATATACACTGCCTATACACACGTACACATATACACTGCCCATACACACATACACATGTACACTGCCCATACACATATACACTGCCTATACACACGTACACATATACACTGCCCATACAGACGTACACATATACACTGCCTATGCAGACATACACATATACACTGCCTATACACACGTACACATATACACTGCCCATACAGACATACACATTTACACTGCCTATACAGACGTACACATATACACTGCCCATACAGACGTACACATATACACTGCCCATACAGACATACACATTTACACTGCCTATACAGACGTACACATATACACTGCCCATACAGACGTACACATATACACTGCCCATACAGACATACACATATACACTGCCTATACAGACGTACACATATACACTGCCCATACAGACATACACATATACACTGCCTATACACACGTATACATATACATATACACTGCCCATACACACACATATACACTGCCCATACAGACATACACATATACACTGCCCATACACACATACACTGTCTATACACACATACACATATACACTGCCCATACAGACATACACATATACACTGCCCATACAGACATACACTGCCCATACAGACGTACACATATACACAGCCCATACACATATACACATATACACTGCCCATACAGACATACACATATACACTGCCCATACAGATACACACATATACACTGGCCATACAGACGTACACATATACACTGCCCATACACACACATATACACTGCCCATACAGACGTACACATATACACTGCCCATACAGACATACACATATACACTGCCTATACAGACGTACACATATACACTGCCCATACAGACATACACATATACACTGCCTATACACACGTATACATATACATATACACTGCCCATACACACACATATACACTGCCCATACAGACATACACATATACACTGCCCATACACACATACACTGTCTATACACACATACACATATACACTGCCCATACAGACATACACATATACACTGCCCATACAGACATACACTGCCCATACAGACGTACACATATACACAGCCCATACACATATACACATATACACTGCCCATACAGACATACACATATACACTGCCCATACAGATACACACATATACACTGGCCATACAGACGTACACATATACACTGCCCATACACACACATATACACTGCCCATACAGACGTACACATATACACTGCCCATACAGACGTACACATATACACTGCCCATACAGACGTACACATATACACTGCCCATACACACACATATACACTGCCCATACACACACATATACACTGCCCATACAGATACACACATATACACTGCCCATACAGACACACACATATACACTGCCCATACAGACGTATGCACATACACGCACATATACACAGCTGCCCTATACACATATGCCTGCCCAAGTGCCCATACACATGCCTTATCATATGTATATACACACACAAATCTACCATCAGACCCCCCCACCTTCGTTCTCCACATCAGACCCCCTCCCACCTTCATTCTCCACATCAGACCCCCCAACCCACCTTTGTTCTCCACATCAGACCCCCCACAACCTTTGTTCTCCACATCAGACCCCCCCACAACCTTCGTTTTCTACATCAGACCCCCCCACAACCTTCGTTTTCTACATCAGACCCCCCCACAACCTTTGTTCTCCACATCAGACGCCCCCACAACCTTTGTTCTCCACATCAGACCCCCCAATAATCAACCATCCACCCACCTTGGTTCTCCACAAATCTTACCTTTTCTTCCTTCTTCCTCCTTTCTCTTCCTTCTTCCTCCTTCCTGCTTCCTCCTTTCTGATTTCTGTTCTAACTTTCCTTCTGTTTGCCGCTCGCAGTCTGTGCAGTGCGGCTGCGCACAGCTGTTTCTGCTGAGCGCCGGGGCTGGATATAAACGTCATATCCCGTCGCCCCGGCGCTCAGTTACAGACAGCTGGTGAGTGTGACCTTAATGCAGCTGCAGGACTGGTTGGGGAGATCACGGATTTCCCTAACCAGTCCTGCAGGCTGCAGCTGCCGATCGGGCAGCTGTGAGCACCCTCACAGCTGCACCCGAGTGCGCTCACCCTGGGGGGGATTTCTATATTATCGGTCCCCCCCGCATGATTTCCTGGGGGGGATCCGTCCCCCCCGGTTCCTACGCCCGTGGTTCCAGTTTGTTAAACTCATTGTATATAAATATATGAATGTCATACATTTGTCTTGATCACTCAAAAGCATCATACTATATTTCCTCAAGTGATGTGTTGTGAATAATTACCTAGATAATTTCATATCCTTCAAATCAAGATTTATGTCTACCAACACCCCTCCAAGTACAACAAAACCTGACATGCATGAGTTTGTAATTTATTTTTTTGGTACTTCTAATTGCAGACAGTACCAAGGTATTTAGGGACTTTAATATATATATTTTTATTCTTGTTTTTTTTTTTTTCTTTTTTTCCACCTTTAATGTTATTTTTATCTTTTTTACCTGTAGACCCCATGAATCTTTTGAATTAGTTGGTACCCCTAAAGTTAACACCACAGGAGGTGAACATCAGAATGCCTGTCAATATGACAGTAAGAACCAAACTCATGTCATAATTTGCTCTAAAAGTAGACTAATTTGCCTACCTTTGAAGTAACATTCAATCAGATCTGAACAAAACAATCTCAAAAACTTTCTTGTAAATAATTGTCACACAGATTTATTGCTACTGATTCACCTACTTGTTAGCAGACTCCGTAAATCTAAAATTCAAGTCTTTTTTGACTGCTGTCTCTAGGCTCTAGTTAAAAATAACCGATCTATATCAGGCATTTAAAAAATGAAACAGAATGCTGAACACAACCCCATATGTTCTGGCTCAATGATTGTCTTATTGCTATGAATATAAATAAGGGTTTCAAATCTTACCAAAGCTAAAGATCTTTTAAGGCGCTGCGAGTAGCATTGGGTTGGAAAGCATAGCTGCTGAGACCCAGTCTTTAAATAACCAGACCTCTCTATTGATGTTTCACGCTCAGGAGGTACAACCAAATCTTCCTGCACATCCTGATGTTAATACAATAATAAAAGTGCTGAGTTTGTAATATCAGTAAGAAAATGTATTTGCAAAATTAGATCGGGTCGACTAGATGAAATGGCACCATGAAATAGGTGGCACACGGTGGGATTCTGTAAAGTGAGCGTAAATATGGATGCATAAATTGCTTTTTAGCTGCGGTACAACAGCCTAATGCTAAATATATATATAGTAAATTAAATAACAATATCCCTTGTAATTTCTTTTAGAAATGGAACAGAGTTTCTTTGTGACATTTACTGCACAAATATTTTATTATGCTAAGGCTTAGGAAAATATTGCAAAATTTTAACACGGGCAGTAGAAGAACCTTTCTGATGTTATTTAATGTCAAGTTGCTGGCACATTAAGTCTTTTGTGGCCTAGATGCAGAATAAAACACTAGGCATCTACATCAATGAGGATTAGGGAGTGAAATGGCTAATTATACTCATTTAGATGAGAACATCTTAAGTTGTTGTTCAGATTCTGTCATAAAAACAACACTGTAAATCTGCCTTGGAGACAGAAATTATAGTCGCTTATCTACCATTTTGCTTCTACCTATACGCTGAGTCCGCTCTTTAATTAGGAGCTTTAATTCAGTTTATGCACTATATTGCTTTTACTGCCAACATTTGAGCATTATCTGAAACTAATTCTGAAGCTTGAGGTTCAACTAATTCTATGAGCTCCTGAAATCCATTTATTTCATGCATATAGAATGAGATATGAACATATTGTGGTTTTGTTTTCATTTTGGGCAAATGCATTTTGTGTTTCCTATTTCCTTTTGAATTTCATGCATAGCTTTACTTGTCTCTTTAATAGCTGCTGATTTGTAGGAAAGCCCATTTTGTTTGCCTGAATAAAATAAATTAACATAAATATGTATATCTATTCATTTTGCTGTTCATTTTGGTTTTAAACAAGAAGTACCAGTTGAAACAATTTTTAAATTGACCAACTTTTTTGACTGTTACGATGCACTAAACTTCTGGAAACCGCTGCATGAATGAGCCAGAAGAGAAAAAAAGGTCTTGTAATATAGTTCTTCTTAGTATGGGGAAGGGAAATACACAAAATATACTGCTAATATAGTGTTGTATTTTTTATACCATGCCAATCCCACAATCTTTATGTAAAACCCCTCTTAAGATGATCCACTCACAAAAAAGAGCCTCTTAGGACCAGGCTTCAGGACATAAGATGTATTAGGAACTTTTAGTATTAAACAACAAGTTTCCCCAGAAGTGCTTGGACAATAAGTAGAAAAATCTTCCAGGATCTCTTGCCAGATTCACTAGAATACAAATGGTTATGATAACCACTTGCGGTCTCTTTGAGCAGCTTTTCAATGCTTCCCAGCATTGGATGTTGAATGCTCCTCCTCATCACCTCATCTACGTGTTACGCTCAGCTGTGAGCTTCTTCAAAAGACATCTTATATTGATGCTCTCTATTGTTTTTTCTTTTAAATAGTAAAACTTTTTTTTGGCTTTTATCTCCTGCTCCATTTATTGCTCATAATATATTAACCCTTTCGATCCCCTATGAACGTACATGAACGTCCAGAAAAGGAATCCTAAGATTTTACTTTACAGTGTTAGATTAGTTTGGTGGGTGGTTAGAAGGAATCAGGCATAGCGTAAAGGGTTAAAGGGAGTGAGAAGAAAAATATTTTAGTGTATTAGTGTTGGGTTAGTTGGGTGGGTGGCGAAAATTAATTGGGTAAGCAGTGTAGGTAAGGGAGGTTTTTTTGTTGAAAAAATCGAGGCGTGTTTACAGTGCTACTTACTCTGACAAAGCCACTCTGACAGCATCAGATATATATCTGACTTGTCTAGTGCTAGATGATGATGCCCAGATTTGAACCTGCTAAAATGAGGTGTACAGAACCTGTCCCTGTACCTGACCAAAGTTGGGTACCCCAGATATGTCAGACCCAGACACCCCCCCTTTATAACAACTCCTGGCATTAGATGTGACATTGATGCCAATTAATCAATACATTGTTTTGGATTTGCTTTTTACCCCAAAAAAAATTTGAGCTCCTAGAAGCTGAAACAAACCTTTATGCTGCACAGTGTCACACAGCTGACCAAGACATCAGAAGCCAGGCCTGACACCCAACTGACCCCATGAGATTCCAAATTTTTGAGCCTTGACCCTTATGATGGGCATAGTGAAAAAGCCCACTATACGCTTCTATTGGAGCACAGACCCAATTTTGTTTATCCCTGTTTTCTCCCATATCTTGTCTGGACGGCGAACCTACGGATTTCCGCTCCCGTTATCTACACAGCATTGCAGGGGTTAACAGGAGTTGAAATCCGTAGGTTCGCCGTCAGGGGTTAAAGGGCCGTGCAAACAACTCTATTGGTCCAATAAACTCACTTTTTAACTCCTGACATCGAACTTACGCATTCCGCTCCCGTTAACTCCTGCGATGCTGAGTAGATAACGGGAGCGGAAATCAAAGACGAACACGAAGAGTTGGCCGGCGCTCAAGTCTAATAAAATTCTATTAAATTCCTCACTTACTATGAGTAACTAAACCAAACAAACTTAAGGTTAACATTTCCCATGAACAAAACTTAGACCTAATGACTCCCAACTCACCTTATCAACTTACTTGCTAGTTAAACCTTAAATTTCCCTGCTTAAATAAATCTAACCCCAACTAACCAATGTAATAATTAACTAAATTATCCACTAAGCCCCAATAAATTAATACAATATCATTAAATTTAAAAAAAACAAATTTGAAAAATAATCCTGTGTTTTAGATGCTTGTAAGGGTGTCTTACAGGGTGCTTATTTAATACAATAGTGTTCTCCAATCCCTCTCCAGCTCACTATGGAAAACGGCAAAGAAAGTAGACAATAGGCAGAGAAGCAATATTTCTTAATATTGCCTTTGCGTATTGAAGATCACCGTGCATGTGATTGGCTTAAAAAGGATCACATGTTAAAAAACAATCACGTGTGCAGACGAACCACGGACAGCCAGTATCAGCCACCCTGCCGATGATTGCTTTGAGAGTGCTGCACCATGAGATACAACCGCAAGACTTGCCGGTACTTTGTGCGTCCTCAATGGGTTGTGAAGGGATTAATGATTATATCAGTAACAGAGTAAGAATACTGTACTCCCTTAATACATTTTAGCTATGAATATTTTTTGTGATAAACTTGCACATGATAAATGTAAAACATTTATCTAAAGTATAACTGAAGGATGAAATCTTTTTGACAGCAGAAGAAACTAAGTTTTTCCACCGGGAACCTCACATTTTATTTAATTGGAATGAAAAGCTACGAGAGTGACAGAATTTGCCTTGAGACAAAGTAAAAATACTGCTCCAAACTGCTGCATAGATCATCATAATGCTTTTTTTCTCACTAATATCACTTTTCAATGTATTGTATACCCACAAAGTTTATTTACTCACTTGATTATTTACTCAAATGTTTTTATTTATTTTCTCCAAATGTATCTGCTGTATTCCTTTCTAAGTTCTACATTAAATATGGTAATTTATGGGTCTTAGTTTATTTACTTGTTTATTTTTCTGTAGGATGCTACATGGTAGTGTATGTAACATGAAACATTAGATTAGAAATATTTGGGTGTCATCAGCATAGAGAAGATTCTGAACACCGAGGGTAACCTTGGGCATGATCATTCACATTTGATCAAACTTTTGCCATAGCATCAAAAAATCTGTACACAAACAAAAGTGCTTACAGATAAAGAAGAAAAAAGAGTTAGAGACGAAGAGAAAGAGAGAAAATAACATAGAAAGAGGTGAAAGGTAGGAGAGAGAGAAGAAAGAGGGATATAGAGAGATATGTTGCTTATCATCTGCATCTGTTGTTTAGGATGTTATGTCTCTGCCGCTGTCCTGTTGAATGAGGGTATCTAGCAGTGAGACTCAAATAAAATGGAACAAGTGTTAAGTGACTGTTGGATAACATCAGTGGCGACTCTAGAAACAATATATGGGGGGGGGGCACACAAGATACCACAGTCAAACTGGGGGGGCATTCATAATTTCCAAAAGTAATGTGCTATGGAATTATACTTTTGTTATTGGGCTAAAATAATACTTGATCATTCAATATGGGAAGCCTAAAGCCACAATTGAGTGCGACTAATCCTTGAAATAAATATTATAACACAATAAATAACTTTTCCACTAAATGATTTCAGGGCCTTGAACGTCACTACAACTTCAGGAGGGCATTTTATCTCTGGATAAATATAAATTAAATAATTCCTACTGTAAGTTAAGTGCCAGGAAACAGATGACCAAACACACACACCAACACAGGCTCTGTCACACCGACACCCAGACACACACACCAGGACAGGCTCTGCCACACCGACAACCAAACACACACACACCAGGACAGGCTCTGCCACACCCACATCCAAACACACACACACCAGGACAGGCTCTGCCACACCGACAACCAAACACACACACACCATGACAGGCTCTGCCACACAGACACCCACACACACCAGGACAGGCTCTGCCACACCCACATCCAAACACACACACACCAGGACAGGCTCTGACACACTGACACCCAAACACACACCCTAGGACAGGCTCTGCCACACTGACAACCGAACACACACACCAGGACAGGCTCTGCCACACCAACACCCAAACACACACCGGGACAGGCTCTGCTACACCAACACCTACACACACACTCGAGGACAGGCTCTGCTACACTGATAACCAAAAACACACAAACAGCAGGACACAATCTACGTCACAGACGTCAGGATGGATTTTTCACACTGCATTGTCGTTTATACCCCCCTTAGTGTTTTTGCACCTTGTGTATTGATGCCCCTGCTGCCTATATATATTATTAGCCCCAGTTGCCGATAGCAGGTATAGATCAACACATTAACACACAAACCAAGCTTTGCATGTATAGATCAACTGAAATTCACTTGTGATCTCAGCACTGAAGGTATATATCAAATAAACAGAATCAGACATACAAATCCTGTATTTGCAGGTATACAATAATAATATATGAAACGTAACATTGCAGGTATAGATCAAATAAATACATGGAAACGGCATTGCAGGTATTAATCAACTGAATAAGACATACAAACACTGTATTTGCAGGTATACATAAATAATGTATGGAAATATATAGATATGGATCTACAGAATAACGCAAAAACCCAGCTTTGCAGGTATAGATCAATTGGAATTAAAAGGTATATGTAAAACCCCCTAAATTACAGGCATAGATCACAGGTTGCACACCCCAAAGCCAGCCCTGGCGTCCACACTGCCCACACAGCAATCGCACTCCTATCATACCCAGGCAACCAGTAAATGCTGGTACCTAGGCATGATGGGACTGTGCTTGCTGTTAGCAATCACACTCCTATCATGCCAAGTCAGCCAGTACATGCTGGTACAGGGTGGCTGTAAGTGATGTGTAGACCCCATACTGCTGGCAGCATCAATACACAAGGGAGGCAGCTAGCTAGGTTTCAGCATGTACTGGCTGACTTGGCATGATAGGAGTGTGATTGCTAACAGCAATCAAAGTCCCATCATGCCTAGGTTCCAGCACTTACACATCCAACCAGTAAATGCTGGAAGCTAGGCATGATGGGACTGTGATTGCTATTAGCAATTACACTCCTATCATGCCAAGTCAGCCAGTACATGCTGGTACATGTACTGGCTGACTTGGCATGATAGGAGTGTGATTGCTAACAGCAATCACAGTCCCATCATGCCTAGGTTCCAGCACTTACACATCCATGCTATCACACACACACACTCATTCATTCATATACTCATTCATTCACAAATTCCCTCAATCACGCATACTCATTCAAACACCCTCCCCACCCCCTTACCTGCACTGCAGCTCCTCGATGCCGCCCACAGACTTCAGCAGAGGGCGTGGCCTCCCTCTGCGTTCTCTGGTACTGCACAGAGGAAGCAGGACTGGAGTCATGTGATGTCACGTGAATTCTGCTAGGTTCCGCTTCCTCTATGCAGTACAGAAGACCCTCCCACAGGTAAGTAGCAGGGCTCGAGGTGCGGCCTCTCTCCTCCGGGATTTAAAGTCGCATTGCGACTTTATTCCAAATTCGGCAGGGGGGCAACAGGGGGGGCAAGGATTAACCTAGGGGGGGGCAATTGCCCCCCCTTGCCCCCCTGTAGCGACGCCACTGGATAACATGCAAGAAAATGTATTGAGTATATTGACAATTGGGGCAGGGTCCATTGAGATTAAGCTAAGGGGAGGAAGGGTGAAGTGAGGTTGTAATGGCACCAAACCTGAATGAATGGATAATGAATATTCAGAAGTTTCATATTCGTTATTGTTTGTACAAATGCATAAATTAGACATTAAAAAAAAATAATCCTTATGAATCTGAATGCACACGTCTAATATAGAGGCCCAACACTCACACAGTAAATCATTTTGTTAAGAAAGCCAAAGGGGACAAAAAGCGAGCTCAATGGTAGTGCTGTGTTTGGTTCACCATATTTGCAAATGTTCTGTCAGTGCTCGTTTGTGTCCTGATTATTATATGCTTATGTTCTGTAACAATTTATTTTCATAGTATTTTAACCAAAGCAGCACCAGTGGCCTTTGGATCATGTTGAATGTAAACCTGTCTTGTGTTTTTGTTCTTCCTGAAGGTCAGCAAGCAATGTTGTATGATGGTATGCTTGAAATAAAACTTAACGATTACACATTTCTATACATGTCATTAAACAGTTTTCCGCAGCATCTGTTGCTGAAATTCTCCTAATAAATGCAAAAATGTTGAATATTGAAACCAGAATGTGGTCTGGCAGGTTATTAAAGAGACACATCGTGGGTACTGTCCAAAAGGAAAGTAATATTGCTGGTATCTTTCATATTTCACATTTGACATTATATTGTCCACAAGTGTATACTGCAACAGCCAGAAGAAAATGTAAAATTAATCTTCCATCTCATTCCCTTCTGTAGAAATGTCCTAATTAAACGTAGCAGAAAATTATTCTAAAATCTGAAAGATATATCCTCTGCTTTCCTGCTACCATTGTACACTAAGTTAATTGCAAAACTAATTTATTCCTGCTACACATCCAGCGACTCTAATGCAGACAAATACCGGAGAAGCAAAAATAGTCTGTTTGCCAAGTCTTTATTCATCAGATTAAGTAAAATATCACTGATATAAAAAAAACTGTCTGTTTGAGTTTGAAGAGACATTTATCTTTGGGGACCACTGTTCTGTTTCTTACCTCCAAAATTTACAATGTATGATTGGAGATATTACAAAAGAGAGCAATTGTGATAAAGTGGTAAAATATTACTGACTTCTTAACTTTGCACAAAAAATGCTCATTATGCCTAAATCCACCCCCTCGTTCTTTGATCAGTCTTTATAAAGGGTATGAATATGGCAAATAAGTTATATATGTCCAAGAGAAGAGGGACCTGAAATTGACATCTAATGTCCATAAAGCCTATGTGACTCTACTTCATTTTCTATGTTGGCCATGCAAAGGTTATAACTATCAGTGTATTGTGGCCTAGGCTGGTGATGAGCATGTGAGAAGTGTCCCTAAAAAGAAATGGCTCATATTACAATCCTATATACAAAAGGCATAGTTCTTGCTAGCTAGCCCTGTTACATTAGTAGCTCTGCAGCAAAGGGATTTTATTTGGAAACATAAATGACCCTTTCACACAATGCACATTATGTTATAAATAAGATATGGTTTCCATTGAACTCATCCTAAACCTAACACTTAACTAGATTTGAAAAGTAATTTGACCTTGTGCTTTAAATGCAATAAAATTCAAGTTTAACATAAGATTGTTGTTATTGCTTGCTGTTGTTCTGAAATGCATAAGCACTTAGAAATAGATGATGCAATGCTAAAATACTTCACGATGTACTTCACAAAATAGCAGATCACCACATCTGATAAAGTAGAAATATATTAAAACTGTAAATCTAAATATATAACAAATGATGTGTCCAAATTGTTTTTGGTCCATTTGCACAACAGGACAGACCTCTATTGATTACACAGCATGGGGGGGAGCTGGTTAGAGAAGACAAGAACAGATCCACTGCCGGCTCATGATCCCCACTGCTGATCATCCAGAGTCTAATTTTACGTCGATTTCAATGTGATTCCACATATCTAAAAAAAGCCAATGAAAGATGAAATTGACATGATTTTTTTCGGTTTGATGTTTGTTGCTTCACTTATCTGTTCTTGCCTTGCCCTGCTATCACATTATCACAATAACATTATAAAAATTAACAGTACAATTAATATTTTAAAATGCTGAGGTCCTAGCGTTCTGTGAAAATCTCTTGGAACATATAGTATATAATTTTACTTTATTTTGGAATGCAATTCCAACTACTCCTATGTTTCAATGGACTTACACCCAGGAGTGGAAAAGGTCTGGAACAATGGAGAATGTAATATACTGTATAGAATCATTACTTTTCAGGAGCTCCTATGAAAGGTGTACAAGACTTTAACACAATGAAGATCAAATAAAAAAAAGGTTTTTACTGGATTTCCATTAACAATATTGAATAGTACAACTGTAGTCATCCCAATAAGGTCACTGTGTTGCTTTGATACATTTTCATGTTATCTTTAATTCTTGCTCTGGCAGATGCTTAGCTTCCTCTCTTTGGTGCAGCCAGACTGCTGTGCTGCCAGGTTTGTAATGTCAACTCCTTTCAGACAATCTTCTTAATACTTTTATCTGTACCCAGCTTGCCTGCATTGTACAATAGAGAGTTTCAGCAAATGTATTTGTTTAATTAAAAATATAACGTTTAGAGCAGTTTGTGCTTAATCTTTTATATACCAGTGCTTCTTTTGGGAAGAGTATTGAACATAAAGGAAAATCTTTTTTGTTACATTAGTTGTGACATTGGGAGAATTCTATATTAATATGTCAATAAACAATGTTGTTTTATGCAGTAAGTGCCAAGGTAACCTCAGGTAAAAGCTGACGTGACAGCTGAGAACTTTCATCTTGATATATTATCAAAACAATTGAAGGACTAAACAGGATGCTCTGGTGTCTCAGGCAGCCCCCAGAACAAAAAAAGTACAATTAAAGTACATTAATCTGCTTTCTTTAAATTAGCTGCAGTGAAACACTTCCTCTATGGTCTGATGTTTTGTGACTTGATTGGCATTTCACGCGCCAAGAGTTCTGTTCGATCAAACGGCAGATAGCTGTAGAATGGGGCAAATTTATATGGGGGAATTGTGCAGAATGACCCCATGCATTTGCAAGGTGACACCACATACATTTTAAGGCACCACACAGTTATCTTACACATTAAAGTGAATATAATGGCTGAAACTCCCCTTCAAAGTTGTTGAGGGAGTTAAGTACATTGGTCCCTTAGTTACTCAAGTCATTTGAAGCAATCTGGCAGCAAGAGGTAGGTGAAGTGATAAAACCATCTCTCAAGAACTTTTAGAGTTGAGCCACACTCCAGCCAGGCTCATATGACTTTGTGTTGGGGAGAGGTCCTGAATGGTAGCATTGACCTGTATAGTCATACTGTTTGCCAGTGTGTCTGGGTTGAGGTTGCCTTAGAACAAGTTAGGGAAACTCAGGAAAAATGTATTTGCCAAATACACCATGTGGCGAAGATCTAACATGTTTTTTCTTGGCGATGCAATACCGTACAAGTTTACTTTAGTTGGTAGGGCAGACTCCGGGGCAGACCCAAATACAGCCAAACCTGATTGATGGTCTAATGTGGTTTTTCAATAGGGTACTGGAAAAAATTGATGTGATTGCCATTTACAGCTCTTATTGCACAGGTAATTTTACATAATGCTAAAAGCTGTGATGCTGCTAATTCCCCGCTGATGATCTGGTTCAACTAGTAGGTAAGGATCCTGGGAGTAATTAAGGAATTGCAACATGAATACCACCTGCAAATGATTAGAGATCCATACATTTGGGGAACATAACATGAACAAATGGTTAATTCATTTATTTTATTATCCTTATGTCGCCTTACCTTTCAGAATTGCAAACAATCTAAACCAATCTAAAATTATTAAATTTCACAGTTGTGTGTGACATTGCTTTTGTGTTGGTCCTACGATAAGAAATTAGCTTACGTAACCCAGGTGCCTTCCAAATTAATAAACCATAAACAACCCCAGGAATAATTCTGTCTAATTGGTTATCTCACAGCAGTCTCTCTTACTAAATTGTATTCACAGTCCAGCAAGCCATAAGATTTTAATCTAATTCAATTTAATTGCAAAGCATTTTTATGATTCCTGCTACATCTCTATTGATTTTGTGTACCATTTTTCATTTTTTTCCACTGATTTTATGTTACAAGGGAAAAGTCAACCATTTATCAAATCTGTGTAATGTTTGTTACTATACTACCTGAAGATTTTTTTTAAATATGAAAAAAAATAATCTGGGGGTCTTTTTACTAGCCATAATTCCTGTTATTTTTAAAATCATGAAAGTTGCTTCACACACTTATTGTGAATGGCAACATTTTCAGAACTTTGGTTCCTCATATTTAGACCGATATAATGTATGCATGTGTTATTGTTTAAAAAGTTTCTTCTCACTATTTCAATATTTTATTATTTAGGTATCGACCTGAAACCAACCAATGCAAGTGTAGCAATCATTTGGTGATGACCTACTTTCAAAATGTTCATCAAACACTACATTCATACATACATATCGTACATTTGTCTTAAAAAAAAGACAAGCATTGATCCCCCAGCATAGTGTAGGAGATTGAATCTCAGAGGCAGGGCAGGGCAACAGGCAGGCACCGGCATGTAGACACATGCAGCCATATGGTATCCCATACTGAATCCCCCCTTCCAATATTGATGTTTTATATATCACCTCCTATATGCTTCCCAATTTACCTCATGAAAAAGCATCAAAACGGCACCAACATTTTGTAGATTTTGCTGAATGCATAAAATTTGCATATTTTGTTAAAATAAAAGTCTTAAAAACATATATTCCTATTAATGAAAGGTAAGCTGATTAACTGTTTGATTATACATAAATAGTATCTTAAACCACTATTTCTTAGCTGCACCATTTGAGCTACCAATAATTATTATCATTGGTTAAAAGGACCAAAACACAAACATTGTAAAACTGCTTGGGAAGAAGTAGATCACTTTAGACGTGATTGATAGTGCACTGGTCTTCCATTAAGCTGGTTCAGAGTTCATTTATCCTGAGCAAGCTATGTCTGTGATTAGAGAACACACATTATAAATCAAGCTCACAATTAATTACCACATTGGTCCTGTTTATTTGTCATCCTTTTACCAGAAAGCATAAAGCTGTGTACCTTCTTTTCAAGAGAAGATACTTGTCAGCTATATGGCTTATTCAAATAAAAAGCTGTGCTATGAAAATGTTGTAATAAATATGCTTTAAAATCACAATTTTATAAGGATAGTAAAATAGTTATATAGGCTGAAAAAATAAGTGTCCATCAAGTTCAGCCTTTCCTATATCTGTTAATTTGTTGTTGTTGATCCAAAAGAAGGCAACCCCCCCCCAGTTTGGCTCTTTCCAATTTTTCTCCTTGGATCAATAAGCTGTTTCCCCATAATTAAAGATTATATCCCCGAATATTATGTTTTTCCAAGTATCCACCCAGTTGCTGTTTAAACGTCTGTACAGACTCTGATAAAACTACCTCTGCAGGCAGAGAATTCCACATCCTTATTGTCCTTACTGTAAAAAACCCTTTCCTCTGCTTTAGACTAAATCTCCTTTCTTCCAGTCTAAACACATGACCACGTGTCCTATGCATAGTCCTGTTCAGGAACAGATTTCCACACAATGGTTTGTATTGGCCCCGAATATATTTATATAATGCTATCATATCCCCTCTGAGGCGCCGTTTTTCTAAACTAAACAGATTTAAATTAGTTAACCTTTCTTCATAACTATGGTGCTCCATTCCTTTTATTAATTTTGTAGCCCGCCTCTGCACCCTTTCTAGTGCTATGATATCCTTCTTTAGAATAGGTCCCCAAAATTGCACAGTATATTCAAGGTGCGCCCTTACCATTGATTTATACAGAGGCAAAATTATATTTTTATCCCGCGAATTGATGCCCTTTTTAATACATGACAATACCTTACTGGCCTTAGCAACTGCTGACTGACATTGCACATTGTTGCCTAGTTTGTTGTCCCAAATCTTTCTCATTTGTCGTGACCCCTAATTCACTACCGTTTAGGGTGTAGGTTGCTTGTGCATTCTCTACCCCGAAGTGCATAACTTTACATTTATCTACATTGAATTTCATTTGCCATTTGTGTGCCCAGTCCACAGTCTATCTAGATGACCCGACTTCAAGCCACCAAAGCTGTCCTCTCATTCAAGTGCACAGTGCTTCTCAGTGATGATTTTCAATTTTGTATTTTTAAAAAGCCAATACTGTAGAAAAGGAATACAAAGCAAAAAAAATAAGTTTAAAGATGTACAAAAAATTATTGCAACCAATATTGCTTATCTCCTGTAATTTCAGGTGTCCAAATTAGGACACTTTCAGTGGGGAGGTGGGATCACCTACCTGCCTTACCAGCCAACTTAAAGAGCTATACTTTAGTGCATCACAAGGTGGCCATGTGGGAGCTGAGATAGAGGGCTGTGCTGTAACATTGCATTTAAAGTAAAATGATAAATTATATATAATATAAATATAATTGTAAAATTAAAAAAACAACCCATTCTAAAGTAGTCTTAAAGTTAATAGCATGGTGTAGTGTCTAAGGATCAGTTTTGGCCCTCATAAACCTAAGCAACTTGTGCTCTCGTCAGGGAATTAATATTTACTATTTTGCTCCATCACTGCCTATATTCTGGTGTTGGAGCATATGTTGACAAAATATTTTGGGCAATGGGTTGTGCACATACAGTGAGGATATCACTAGATGTCGGCTGCATATGATTTGTACAGATGTACCCTAAAAAGCAAGAAAACAGACACAAATGTAATTTTGTCAACATGCTCTGCTAGCAAAAACATAATAAAATAAAGAACTACATACACTTTAAATAAATCAAATGTTTCTCCCCTTTTGTTAATGTAATTTGTTTTAATTGTGATTAGTGCCTTGTATCAACTTTTCTTGATGGCGCAGGTTATTGCTGTTTAGTGCATAACAGTTAGGTGTTTAATTAATAAACTGAATAAAAGCAGAAAACTCTTGGGAGTTGTGAGAACGTGTTCAAAATGTAACAAAAAAAATAGACTGCATCAAAATGTGCTAAATGAGTAAGATCTGTTTTTCAAGACATGTTTTCTTCTTAAAATAAGTGATGAGAGATGTCACAGTTCGATACATTCAACTGGATATTTTCATGCAAGTGAATTCTGTGTAGGAAAAGCAATAGCACCAAATAATTAGTACCTTTTACAAAAGTATAAAAACATACCATTAAGTCTATTATCAGCACTTATTTAAAAATAAATATTTAAAATGTTGTGTCTAGGGTTTAATTACAGTCATAAGCCCAATTACTCCCTTTACTCCTGTCATTAGCATTATCACCCTCCTGTGTCTTCTCTCTTTCTATCCATTACCACTTTGTTCCTAGGCCTGTCTCCCCTCATTTTCTCTCCTCACCAATTCTAGACTCATACCTAGAAAATTGAGGACTTACCTATAGTCATACCTGGGAACTTTATGTAATGTCCCACCTGAGGTCTCCATTCTCATGAGGGGAGAAGGAGAGGGGGAAGTGTGGCCAGATGTCCATTGAGGTAGGGCCAGATAGCAATAGACATGAAAGGAACATAAGTAGATAGAACATGGGTAGGGAACGGACATAGCCAAATACCACTCTCCCTGCCTCAAGATTAAATGCTTACCTGAATGCCTGGTAATCAGCTCTGATTGCCTAGGGCCTCTGGACCAAACCTTAATAGTTCCCTGGTATACCTAAAATATAATTGATGCTAATCCTTTAGGATGACATTTTGTTAGACAATAGATGTAGACGTAATTTTCTATGAAATGCAGTAGGCCTAGGAGTGTCTAAGATAAACACGTTTACATGACAGTTGCCATATCCAATCAACTTTATTATACACTAGAAGCTTTCTCCCGCAAGAAGGGCTTAGGCTATGATATGAATAGATCAGTGGGTAAAGTGACTTTTTAGAAATCACCTTGATAAAACCATTATACTAAGTTCTTTTTTTAGTTGAATATCACAGGGATTTGTCCTTGGGACAAACTCACCTGCTTTAGTGACTAAACATCCAAGACATATAGACTGTTTTACTGACTTTGTGGAAGAAATGTGAACAGTAGCTAAAATCAGGTAACATGTTTTGAAGCATTATCTAAAACAATATGATTGCTGATGTGATAGTTTCAAATTAAAGTCTTAAAGTAGCAACAACAGTGGATCATTGACTACATTTAAGTATCATCCTTGTTTTATAGAGTCCAAAGCAATACCTATCATAGCATATTATATATACAGTTGTGTTAAAAAGAAAGTACACCCTCTTTGAGTTCTATGGTTTTACATATCAGAATATAACAACAATCATCTGTTCCATAGCAGGTCTTAAAATTTGTGATAAATAAAGCCAAAATGGAGAAACTAAAACTAAGTAGATCTTATAATTCAATAGCTTGTAGAACCACCTTTAGCAGCAATAACTTGAGGCAATAGTTTTCCGAATGACTTTATCAGTCTCTCACATCATTTTGGAGGATCTTTGGCCCACTTTTCATTACAATGTTGCTTCAGTTAATTGAGACTTGCAGGCATTTATTTATGCACAGTTCTCTTAAGGTCCCGCCACAGCATTTCAATAGAGTTAAGGTTTGGAGTTTGACTGGGCCACCTTTATTCTTTTGTTTTTCAGCCATTCTGTTGTAGATTTGCAGGTGTGTACTTGGGATCAGTGTCCTTTAGCTGTCACCCAGATGGCTTCACATTTCACTCTAGAATACTTTGGTATACAGAGAAGTTCATGGTTGTCTCAATGACTGCAAGGTCCCCAGGTCATGTGGCTGCAAAACAGGCCTAAATCATCACCCCTCCACCACTGTGCTTGATAGTTGGTATGAGGTGTTTGAGCTTATATGCTGTGCATTATGGCTAAGGAACAGATGACTGTTATTACGTCCTGATATGTAAAACCATAGAATTCAAAGAAGGTATACTTTCTTTTTCACATGACTGTATGTTAACTCAACTGACCAGATTTGACAGAGGTTGCATGCCTTTGCATACGAACACTTATATATAATATATTATTAAAGTGGCATATAACATGCCTCCATGCAACCAATTTTAAATCGATCTTTTACAAATTGATTAATTTCATTTTTTTAAGTGGATATCTTTTTATTATTTTATTTTTTGGTTGGTCCTTTTCCTTTGGGCCATTTTTCCTCAGCTCAAATCTGACACACGGCCCCCTGCTGCTTGGTGCCATGTATGGTTGGCTTGTTCACCCAATCGAGGAGCTTGTTGTGTTTAGATACACCCATTTTTTTACACCCATTTACTGATTTATTTTATAACATCTGAACAGAACATTGTGTTACCATAGTTGACGAATATGCTTTATTTTAAGCTGGTACATGGAACCCATCTTAGCCTACAAGAAAGACTAAAAGATTATCATGCAGTGATCCATGGCTTTGCATAGTGTATAAATAAAGGCATTTAACAGAACTAAAGCAAATCCTTTAAAAGAGAAAGCAAAACCATGTTTTTTTGATTGTGGAAACCAAGCATGCCAGTTGCAATTTTAACATATTTTAATTGTCTCATGCCAAATTTTGTTGATAACGTCAGAAGAACAAGCAAATACAACCATGCTGGCATCCACTCTGTATGTGTTAGAATTAGGCATTGTGGGTCAGATACACACACAAAAAAAACTATTATTGTTTTTCTGTCATCACAAACTCTTCTCCTGATGATGCGTCCCTTCCTAACCAGAGTATAATAAAGATATAATATAACATATATAATAATATATAAATATTTTTAATTATTCTGCCATTGTTTTCTGTGCTTGCCCAAACCCCATGTGAAGAAAGAACACTCAACACATATTGTTAGTATTCCTTTTGGGAATATACATGCTTAATGCAGATTTATATTATATGATATATTATAGATGTAGAATATTAGGTAAAAAAGAAATAGGTGCCTAAAAAGGCTATCATATTGCTCTTCAAACATATGACAACATTATGTAGGAAGTCCCTTTTATGTATGAAAATTACTCTAATATTATTCGAACTTGATTATTTGAGTCACATTGTCAAATCAGCTCAAATAGCATCCACAATTTCTTAAATTCCAAAAAAAATAGGTATGGGAAAGTGTACAATAACTAATGCTGCTTGCTGGAAGTAATCTAGATTTTTATATCATATAAATTCTACCGAGGAACTGAAATATTCAAAATGAAACTGAATGTCGCCTGAGTGTATTCCAATAAAACACAGACAATGAAGTAAAAATATATATATATATGCAAGCTTGTATTCTAACTGTAGCCTTAATGGAATCTGACATGGGGCTTCCATGACTGCTCTTCACTTAAAGAAGGTGCTGCTCCACCTAGTCTGTTTAATTTATCACCTTTACTAAACTAAACTAAACTGAACTAAATTCAGTATGGAGAATCATTCCAGTTACTGTACAATGCCCATAATTTTATATTTTGGAACTGAATACTTAATTATTGCATGATACAAAAGCAAGTACCAATAAGTTGTTGGCAGAGAAACTACAAATACTTAAGGGTTGTCTATTTTTACTTAGAAACATGTTTTAAACTATGTTTTAAAATAGATCAAAGGAAACAACAAAAATATGCTTGCATAATATTTTAACCTACCGGTATATCTGCTCTCTAAGTGTGGAACATTTTATCTAACAAGTGTAAGCATTTGATATAAAAAGTATATGAAAAAAAAAATATTTTTTAGGAAATAATGAATCTTGATACAAGTCAAACTTCAGCTCTTCGTAATTACAATAACTTCATTATCTGGTGAGAAAAAAAAATCTAGGGAGTATAAATATAATTTCCTATTAACTTTGAAACCGATTTTATCTCAACAGCATTTTTTTTTGTTTTTGCTTAAGGCTACAGACATCATGCCTAGAGGGTCCGTGTACTGTTATAAGTACTGTAGCATCTGTTAATTGAATATACTTTTTTCATCTTAATGAACACTGCGAAATATTAGTTACAGAGCTTAAAATAATAACGTGAAAACTGTGATATGCTCTTGCAATAATAAAAATACTTATTACAAGCTTTTGCAATGCAGTGTATATGAACGGCAGACATAAAGATTACAGCTAGAAGATTTACCGTGAGGCTTAAAGCAGAAATGTTAAACACATTTCCCTGGGAATACAAACTCAGTACTCCTTCTTAGACTCCTGGTTTTATTGTACAGACCGTGTAAATCCCATTAAACATGTTGCTTTGTGCTTTACCTTTTCAGTGTAATAACTTGTTTTCATGTGAAATACTCCAGTAGCTTGACTTTGGATGTTTATTTTAAGTTTTAGTTAACATGCTGGTTATTTGAGTATCTTTTTTTGTGTACTTCAATTGTAAATGTGCATTTCACAACAAACTTCACTGTATTTTTTCTTTTCTTTTTTTCTAAAATACAATAATATTAAATTAAAATTGATTTTAAGTTTAAAAGTAATGAATATATGAGGAACATAAGATGTGAAAACATTTGGCTCAATGTATTGGTATAGCAATATGACAATATGATATAGTGGATGTCTTAATAATGTTTTAGCACAAGTGCTAGACCAGAATATGATTTCAAACAAATAATGTGGAACCAGAGAAGGCTGTCAACAAACCAAACATTCTTGCTGTTCAGCTTCTAAGATTAAATTTCCAGATAAACAAAAAAACATCACTCAAACTACATTGTTAACTTCACACAGGTTTGTGAGGATTGATTTCAACAGAAAGTCTAAGGTTTCCATTGTGCATGTCATTTAACATCAGTGGAGCAAGGATTTAGTTTCCAAACTATTGGAAGAACGCTAATAGCAATAAGTATAGTTGAATATTTTTTTAAGTGCATTTCAGAATTATGATACTTTGGTCCCTCTTCCCTTTGGTCACAGACTTTTTACATTTAACTTTAATTTTATATGAAGAGTGATAACATCAATGCACAGTGCTTTAAGATAATTTCCTTTGAACAGTTTGACCATTGATTGCATAAAATTTAATTACATGTGGTACAGCCCCCTCACTTGGTATAGTGCCCCCTAGCATCTAGAAGTAGGGGTAGGGAAATCTGTGATCTCTAATCCTTTGTGAGACACTTATATAGTCAAGAGTGACTTTATATAAACACATCCTTTGTGTCTCCCTTAGTTACCCCACTGATTGTGTTTTGGTCCATAGCTCTACAAAAGTAAATCATTGTAAGAACTCAGATTGAAGCTAGGCTTTTGCCATAGTAACAACTATGGATAACCTTGGTGAAAAGTTGATTTAATCTAGCAGCCGTTTGTGTGGCCCTGCACCTCGCAGACTACAGGAGGATTTCTGTTGTCCTGAATTCCTGTGGTAGTGTCTTCTGTTGAACTGTAGCCTTCGTGAATGCTCACCTGTCATTACTTAAGACCTCTTATCACCATTGCCCTTGTGTAGTCTAGCTGCTAGTTTCAGTGTCTGTCTGTTATGACCCAGACAAGTCAAGATGCCGGCGATACCAGGGGCTCTGTACTCCATGATTCATGATGTTTGTCAGATGGATACGGACAAGCTAAGAGAAACACACACTAGGCAGGATATATGGAATAAAGTCTGTATTGAAATGATATATACAACATGAGTGCTATGCATGAACAGAATCATTCAAGCAGAATATGGGCTTCAATATAAAGTCTGGTTTACTCAAACAATATAATGCACAGGTAGGATACATACATCAGATAAACATCTTGATAAGACTTTGGAAAGGCACCTGGGCAGCATAGGGACACGTACCTCGAACAGGAACCATGATTTAGAAAGTCTATAGACAGGAGGCTGTGGCCTTACTGACGGACAGAAAGCTGTGGCTGAATAGCCGACTGACAGGGCATATGACAGAAAACGTAGTCGAGCAAGCCAGGTCAGTACCAGAAGATCACCAGAAGGTCATTATGGGTTGGATGCAAACAGGACACAGGAACCAAACTCGCATACACCACAATGCAAAGGCATAGACTGGAAGCCACAGCAGATATTTAAAGGTAGGGCTACACCAACTATAGGTAATCAGGTTCAGTTGTTATATTACTTAGTCTCAGGCTCTACACTTAAAAGGTTGGCCTCTAGATGATGCAGGGGATATAACACCTGATATAAAACAGAGTCCCGGCATAAAGGGTGGAATCATGACACTGTCATGGTTTTGATCTTCTGTTGTGACCTGGTTTTCATTATTGACCTCTTCAATCCTGATCTTGCTGGTTCCTGTTTTTAGTTCCCAAAGTCATTGGACTGTAATTATAGTTAAAACGAGTCTATCATTAAATTCTGTATAGGACATTTTAGAAGAAATGGAATAAATAATACAGATTTTTAACTATAGTCGTTCAAACCTGTTTCTCAATTGTGACTAAGTACATCATCATCAAGTCCCAGAGCCACTCCAACTCAAAGGCTCAGTCTAAGGTGGGACCAGTTAGAAGGTGAAAAACTCAATTTTGGCACAATCCTTTGTTCAACAATCCATCCATCTCGCATCAAGGAGTCTTCCTCTCCAGAAAACGTGACAATGAAATACGATGACTATTCTGGTATACAAATATAATAATTTTCTTTATGCATGCTGATCTTTTGTGTCTTACTTTTTTATTCTGTGTTCCCTATGATAATAACAAAATATATATAGGTATAAAGCAGAATATAAAATGCATGATATTTTCCACTGAGGAAATGTACTTTTTTAGTTTGACCAAGTGTGAGTTGTTAAAATAAAGCCAGGTTTAAAAATGAACATCTTGTGCATCAGTCTTCTGCAGCCCTGGGAAATTTCAAGAAAATTACTCTTCTTGAGATATCTGTGTTTATCAAGCCTCTCATCTTCACAGTTTGAAATGCGGAAATAAAGAATGGGGGGAAAATAATGATAAAAATAGTCATCTCTGCAGTCATGCAGGCAGCAGAATATGGGAAGCAAGGTCTACGAAATTATTGCTGCTCTGAAATAAGTGTAGTGCCTCATATTGAACACTAAGATATTTTCAGATGCCTTGTACTGTCTTCCTCTAGTAAAGGAACTATTTTTTTGCCAGTACAAATGTCATGAAATCTTGTATGATTATTATTTGCAGTGAATCTATTTCAGAGAACTTTCAAAGCTCTTCATAAAATGGTTCTATTTGCCTTGATACATCTCTGCCAGGTAGCCCATTGAGCAGCTAGTACTTAAAGGAGCCCAGATTGAACTCATAGCCAAGTCTGGACTTTAACCTTCTTTGCTGCTGTTAATAAATAGATACGTAACCATCACTGTTTGTCTATATAGATACAATTTTGATAGATACAGTTTGGTGATGATATAGCGTCATTGTAGTAATACATTTTTTCAATTTGAACTATAGTAAATGCTTAGTATTAATTGATATATTTTGATTGACCAGATACAAGTGTATTCACGTTGTAGCATGTCAGATATGCTTTGATGAAAATACAACTTTTGTATACTACAAAAAAAACTCCCATGTTACACAAATTCTGCATAATATTGATAACGTGAAAAAATACAGTTAAAATGCTTTATTATTAACTCCTAGAGTGTATTTGTTGCACAGTGACACTCTCCTATTGTCCCCCTTCTGGTCAGCTACTGAACCAAAAGGCAGCCTTGGCCTACCGCCTCGGAAAACCATAGCTGGCCCAGAGGTTTGGTCTGCAGCAGATCTTGAAGAATGTGTAGACACAATATAATGCTTTAGGTTCAGAAAAGCATATCAAAGCGGACCTGTTACATACACCTTTTCCCATAACTATTTATTGAAACTATGTATAACTTTGTCAATCAATTATTTTTGAGATATTTTGTTTGAAAATGTGGGCTTTGTTGGGGCAGGGCTATGGTTTGCCAGAGGAGTTAATGGTGATGTTCAATTTTCCTGCAAACGTTGTGGAGTAGACTCCAAACTGACGCTAGCTTTTCCCTAAATAGCTGTGTTTGGTTTTGTACGTGGACTAAATTGTTATTGTCATTATTGTTATTATTACTTTAAGTAAATACCAGTAATTAGTATAGTGGAAATATCCACTGTCTGTCTGTTCGTCTCTCTCTCTCTCTCTCTCTAGAAGATAGATATCTATGAAAAGTTATGAGGTTTGAAGAGTGAGCTACATGGTAATGGGTGCTATAGACTATTGTGTTATCTGCAATAGCAATATTCTGATTCACTTCATCACACTTTTTTTATGTGCAGAGGAGGTGAAATCTGTAGACATACGCTTCCTATATGAACTCTCTGAAATAAATTGAGTTCCATGGTTACACTCAACAGAAAATCTGAATATTTTAATATTGTATGCAGAAGTTTCAAGCACTGGATAGGAGAATATTTTAGAAAAAAAAAGCACAAGAATAAAAAATTATATTGTGGTAGCTGGGTTTGGCAGGCTAATAAAACAGAATACAAACCATGGCTTTTCTGTGTGTGTGTATATATATATATATATATATATATATATATATATATATATATATATATATATAATATTATCTTTTATTTATATAGCGCCAACAATCTACGCATCCCTTAATACAATACATATATTCAAAGGGTATGACAAGACGAGAATTGACAGACCGATACATTAGGTGGAGAGAGCCCTGCTCGCAAGCTTACAATCTTTAGGGAATGGGGTGAACAAACATAAGGCACAGAGAAAGGGTGAGAGGTAGTGTGGTGGTTGCATCAGTGACAGGGAGCAGCTAAGATGGTATGCTTCTCTGAAGAAGTGAGTTTTGAGCTGTTTCTTAAATGTTGGGAAGGAGGGTGAATGCTGAAGGTTCGGTGGAAGTAGATTCTAGAGATATGGGGCAGCCCAAATGAAATCTTGTAGACGGGAAAAGGAAGAGGTGATAAAGAGGAGGAGAGTCTTAGCCCATGGGAAGAACGTAGGGATCGAGTAGGAGAGTATTTGCTTATGAGGGCAGAAATGTATGGAGGAGCAGTGTTATGGAGGGCCTTATATGTTAGTACCAGAATTTTTAATTTAATTCTAAAGGTAATTTTGAGCCAGTGGAGGGTTTCACAGAATGGGGAAGCAGAAGAGGAGCGGTGTGCAAGGAAGATAGGCCTAGCAGCAGCATTTAGGACAGACTGTAGAGGAGAGAGTCGAGACAGTGGAGTGGCAAGAGAAGAGTGTTGCAGTGGTCAAGATGGGGAATGATAATTTAATGAACCAGAGTTTTTGTGGATTTATGTGTGAGGAATGGGAAGATGCGAGAGATGTTTTTTAGGTGCAAGTGGCAGGATCTGCGAGGGACTGAATGAGAGGGATGAAGGAAAGGTTAGAGTCAAGGATGACCCCCAAGGCATCGGGCCTGGTTAGTAGGAGAGATAGTTAATGTTGTTAATGGTGATAGAGAATTCAGGTAATGGAGAGGAGATGGAAGGAGGGAAGATAACGAGTTCAGTTTTAGAAATATTAAGTTTCAGGTAGAGTTATGATATCCATGAAGAAATGGCGGGCAAGCAATTGGAAATACGGGACATGAGAGATGGAGAGAGCTCAGGAGAGGACAGGTAGATTTGGGTATCATCTGCATATAGATGATACTGGAGGCCAAATGAGTTGATAAGTTTACCAAGAGATGAAGTATAAAGAGAGAACAATAGAGGGCCAAGGACTGTACCTTGGGAGAAACCAACCGATTCTGTAGCACTGTTGCAATCAGTGGAATAATTTAAAGTCATAGGTTTATTTACAAAGCGCAAGTGTGAAAAAATGCATGTTTCTAAGCAGGGATGGAGTTATGTTTTTAGGAGGGTTAAGCAAAAACAGTGTCTCTCTGTTGTATAAATGTTTGACTATTTAGTATGTAAGCTATAAATATGGAAAACTGAGTATTGGGAAGCATATTGATTTTAGCTGCACTACTCTTCCTATGCCTGATGTCATTGTATGTAGAAAAGAGCCATGCAATAGCAGGTACACACAGTACACAATAGAGTTGTGTATTCGTCATTGTTATCTGTCCAATGAGATTAGTCTGGTGTAGTTGTCTGTGTAATTTGTAGCCATTCTGTTACATGTTACTTGCGTTAATCTTTTCCTGTTTCCATTTGTATGTCAGCTCCCTTAAACTGACAATGTGGCTTTATAAACCTTACTCAGTCCCAATTTTTCCTTACTCAATCCCAATCTTTGGCATCCTGACTGGTGTGTTCTGACTAGTGATACGGTTGGGGGCCATTTGTCCTCAGCTGAGAATTTTTACTCCGAAAACCAGGGGACCACCTATCTTGTATGAGTCCACTGTTGACGCACAAAATGCTGATTGCAGTTAATTAAGATGGAAGACTTGCAACAATTGTTTGGTTGTTAAGCTACAACACAGGGAAAAAGAAGTTGGCTAATATTTCCTTCGATTTCCTCCTGATAAATATATATCTATTGTCATGTTACTGTTTTCTATATATGATTTAAAGAAAGTAGTGGACAAGTTCTTCTATTTACACAATCAAATGGTTTAAGATGAACCAAAAAAACATCTTAAGATAGCTGGGATATAGTGAAAGTGTTTAAATGATAAAAAAAGAGTGAAAAGAGTAAGCAGATCATGGAATGGAAATGGAGAAAACATATAGGAGAGTGAAAAAGGAGATACAAGAGGAAAGAGAAAGGACAAGAGAAAAAAAAGACAGGAGAGAGAAAGATGAAAGAAGAGAATGAAAAGGAGAGAAGTGACAAAATGAAAGGACAATCCTTTCACTAGCATGTAGTGATGGATACCCATCAGCTGCATCAGAAAAATAGAAAATATACGTAGAAAACCTAGTCATTCTTATTGTGGAATGTAGACGAACATGGCCACTGGCCAGTATTTTCCTGACTCTAATGAGGGGACCTGGGACATTTTTCTCAATTCCAGGACTGTCCAGGTGCCAAATTTACATGCCTGCCAATTTTCAGGCAATGTTCCTCATAGAAGCATTGTGTTTACCATTGGTCCTAGGCTGGATTGTTGGATGATTTCATTTTATTGGCTTTGTTTGATGGATCTAGCCTGACAACGTGGTTTACCCAAGGAGTAAAATGTACATGGTTTGTGGAAGTAGTTCTTAATTAACCAGGTCCAGGTTTCCAAGCTCATTGTAGTAATTTGCTTTTTCAAGACCAGCATGCACAACAATATGTTTATTTACCATGCACGGTAATTTTAAGGCAAGACAGGAGGCTTCGTATTTTGCATATCTTCCTTTACTCTCACCAACAGCAGCAAAGAAAGAGTTAATAACACAAGTGAAAACAACCAATAGAAACAGTACATAGGTGGTATATAAACTCCTTAACTATCTTCCTCTTCCTCTTTCTTTGCTGCTCACCAAAGCTGCAGGTCAGTCCTCTTCCTACCTACATTTATTGCTGATTTATTGAATAATATCTGTTTATTATTCATTACATATTGCTTTTTTCACCTAATTCTAGATAATTAGGTGGGTATGCACATTTATATACAGTATAGGTTTCTGATATAAATATATGTTTGTATGTATATTTTTTACTTGTCTTTCATTATTTATATTCATTGTTTCTTTGCATCTGTGCATCTTGAGAGGGATTTTTCCCTTCTCTTTTCCCTATCTGGGACCCCTTTTTGTGAGTTCTGGTCGCTAGTTTCTTCAGTTATTTTCTGGATCATTACAGTTATGATGTGTGTGGAAGTGATTTTGAACCACATATAGCTGGCATTACTCTAAATGGCTCCTTCTTATCTGTACCTCACTGGAGTGGTTACAGGGTGAGCCCTGCATTACTTTCAATATTCGTTGGGAATTTTCTGGAATTGCATCTCCCAGGCTGAGTCCATGTGGTTTTGCACATTATATACAGGCTGAGTCCATGTGGTTTTGCACATTATATACAGGCTGAGTCCATGTGGTTTTGCACATTATATACAGGCTGAGTCCATGTGGTTTTGCACATTATATACAGGCTGAGTCCATGTGGTTTTGCACATTATATACAGGCTGAGTCCATGTGGTTTTGCACATTATATACAGGCTGAGTCCATGTGGTTTTGCACATTATATATACAGGCTGAGTTCATGTGGTTCTGCACATTATATACAGGCTGAGTTCATGTGGTTCTGCACATTATATAGAGGCTGAGTCCATGTGGTTCTGCACATTTATATAGAGGCTGAGTCCATGTGGTTCTGCACATTATATACAGGCTGAGTCCATGTGGTTCTGCACATTATATACAGGCTCAGTCCATGTGGTTCTGCACATTATATACAGGCTCAGTCCATGTGGTTCTGCACATTATATACTGGCTGAGTGCATGTGGTTTTGCACATTATATACAGGTTGAGTCCCTGTGGCCTTGCACATTTTATACAGGCTGTGGCCTTGCACATTATATACAGGCTGTGTCCCTGTGGCCTTGCACATTATATACAGGCTGTGTCCCTGTGGCCTTGCACATTATATACAGGCTGTGGCCTTGCACATTATATACAGGCTGTGGCCTTGCACATTATATACAGGCTGTGGCCTTGCACATTATATACAGGCTGTGTCCCTGTGGCCTTGCACATTATATACAGGCTGTGTCCCTGTGGCCTTGCACATTATATACAGGCTGTGTCCCTGTGGCCTTGCACAATATACGGGCTGAGTCCCTGTGGCCTTGCACAATATACGGGCTGAGTCCCTGTGGCCTTGCACAATATACGGGCTGAGTCCCAGTGGCCTTGCACAATATACGGGCTGAGTCCCAGTGGCCTTGCACAATATACGGGCTGAGTCCCAGTGGCCTTGCACAATATACGGGCTGAGTCCCGGTGGCCTTGCACTATATACGGGCTGAGTCCCGGTGGCCTTGCACAATATACGGGCTGAGTCCCGGTGGACGTGCACAATATACGGGCTGAGTCCCAGTGGCCGTGCACAATATACGGGCTGAGTCCCAGTGGCCATGCACAATATACGGGCTGAGTCCCAGTGGCCGTGCACAATATACGGGCTGAGTCCCAGTGGCCGTGCACAATATACGGGCTGAGTCCCAGTGGCCGTGCACAATATACGGGCTGAGTCCCAGTGGCCGTGCACAATATACGGGCTGAGTCCCAGTGGCCTTGCACAATATACGGGCTGAGTCCCTGTGGCCTTGCACAATATACAGGCTGAGCCTCTGTTCTCATCACCTACCTTATACAGACATAATGTCTCAGGATACTGTGCCATCCCAGGATGCCTTTATGGCCTGGTTAGGGGCAAAGTCCTCTAACTCAGTTGAATCCTTTTTCTCTAAAATGTCTGCCAATTTTCCCCAAGGGCAGCCTCCTGCTCCCTCCAGACCAGAGGCAATACCATCGGAGTCAGAATCCGAGAACTTTGAAGGAGAGGCGTCCAGCTCCAAACGGCCTTGGACGGGCAGTAGTGTTTCAGTCGGCAAGGGTAAGGTACCTGCCAAATGCCCAAAACCCCTTGACACTCCTTTGCATGACCCATTATCTATAGTGGACGTATGGCACGCGGATTCATCTAGTGTATCAGAGGCTTCAGCAAATCTGGTCTTGCCCAGAGATTTTGACTCATGCTTCGTCCGTGAGTATTTGGTGGATGAGCCCCACCTAGATGATCCCAGGGTCCCAGGTTGGCGGAATTGGGCCCTAAAGACCTAGGTGCAGCCACTTACTGTTTGGAGACACATTTGTCAAGGAATTAAACCGCCACGTATCCGTGATGACATCATGGAATAAGGCCAAACTGTCAATGAGGAAGGTCTTTCAGACTGACCTTTGTTTTTCTGGGAGGGCTGGTCGACCGCCGGGCCGCCAGCTGTTCATCACAAGGCTCCTGGTACTTCCCTCAGAACCAGAGGTCCTACAGGACTCCGTTCCAACAGAGGGCCTTCAACCCACGCGGAGACGGTAGAAGCGCTTCTGGTTTTCCCAGGGGACGCTCCGTTTTCGGTAAGTCCGAATGCTTCTTGTCCTTCGTTCCCTTCCTCGGGGTTGCGGGCCATATATCATCTTTTTCCACGACTGGGTGTGGATTTCGTCAGACCCTTGGATCCCCCTAACGGTACAGGTTTTCAAGATAGTTTTTCAGCTCTTCCCCCCTTTCAAGTACGCTGACCGCCCACATCTCAGAGGGCATTACCGATCAGGCCTTAATGGTAGCAGAACTCCGCACCTTCCGCGACAAGGGGGCTATCCAGCGGGCAAAAGGATCAATCGGTTTCCTCAGCTCCTTTTTCCTAGTACGCTAATGCACCGGGGACTTCCGCCCAGTGATCAATCTACGGGCTCTCAATGCTTTGTTTCTCGCCGCTTCAAAATGGAAGGGATCCGTCTCTTCGGAGACCTTAGGTTGGAAGGCGATTGCTTTACATGGTTAGACCTCTCGGACGCTTTCTCTCCGTCCCTATTCACCCAGATTCCGGGCGATTTCTTCAGTTTCGCTGGGGCAGGCAGGTATGGCAGTTAAAGGCCCTTCCCTTCGGCCTAAGTTCAGCCCCTTGGTGCCTTACAATGCTCCTGAAGCCGGTCATGGCTCTCTTCAGGTCCAGGGGTATCAGGTGTATAGTCTATCTAGACGACATTCTACTCTTCTCTGGCTGCCAGGAGACCCTGCTCGCCCAGACCGATTTCGTGGTGCAGACCCTTCACCAACTCGGGTTTCTAGTCCATTCTCTCAAATCCGAACTAGTCCCAAGCCGCTTTCTCTTCTTAGGCTTCTTAGACAGCATGTCGGCGGTTCGATATATCAACCGCTTAGGGGGTTCTCGGTCCAAGTACCTCAGAGGTAACAAAGGATGTTTTCGACTTTTGCCTTGCGTGCAACATACTTTGCCGGCAGGATACCTCCCGGGCGCCGAGGTTCTCTTGGCGGACGGGTTCTCCAGACACTGGCGGGATGCGAGCGACTGGAGACTTCTCGGTCGGGTCTTGCATCTGGACCTATTTGCATCCAGGACGAATCCCCAGACGGTCATTTCGAGGGTCATCCATCACCTGTGTTGGGACGGGGGGCCTTTGGTTCTGGTGACCCCCCCGTGGCATGCTCAGCCGTGGTTTCCAGCCCTGCTGCAGTTATCTGCCCAGGATCCTCTGTAGATCCCATCTCTGTACTATCCCCTGACGGGCCCGGAGGTCCAGGTTCATGCGCTCATCCTGGAAAGACATCTCCTCCTGGTCGTATGGACGATTTCAGGGGACCCCGAACGGTCTCGGGCCTATTGGAGGCGGCTCAGTCCTTGCTCCGCAAATCTTGGGCTCCAGGTACCGGTATGTCATACCGGACAGCTTGGCGAGGCTGGGCTCCTTGGAGTTTGGGACGGCACATGGATCCCCTTGGCTCCCTTAGTCTGCCACCTTTTGCGTGGTATTCATTTATCCCGTCCTTCGGCGCCGCGCTACGGTTCTCTGTGGGAAGTAGCTGTCGTGTTAGTTTTCCATTCGGGATGGCCAGACAACGATTCACTCTCCCTCCAACAGTTGTCGGCGAAACTTACCCTTCTGTTGTGTCTCTTATGCTTTCGTAGGGTTTCAGATGTTAGCGCTTTGGATGCTCATGCTGTCTCTATTCTCCCCTGAGTTGTTCTCGTCTGTATCCTATCCCTTTTTTCTAGACGACCCAAAAATGTGTCGCCGGGTGTGTCAGGACTTATCTGTCACGCACGACGTCGATACGTCCGGTTTTGACATCTCAACTCCTCTCCTTTGTGAAACCTTTCAAGGCTGTTTTTCTTCTCCTACAGGAGCATCGGTGCTCTTTCCGTCAGGGGGGCTGCGGCCTCCTGTGCCCTTCGGGCTGGTGGAGCTTTAGTGGCTTTTCTGCGAGCGGCGGATTGGTCCCGTGCCGCCACCTTTCGGGCATATTTCCGCCTGGTTTCTTCAGGGGCAATGGCGTTGGTTTCCGGCGTTAAAAATGCAAAATACGAAGCCTCCTGTCTTGCCTTAAAATTTGAAATTATTCTAGCCTTGGTGCCCGAATAATTATAATTTTAATAAAGACAGGAGGCGAGTATTTTCCCTCCCTACCCTCCCGATGGTTAGGTGTACACTCTGGGTAAGTAAGCCTGGTTTGAATTCGTTTTGTGTTTTCTTGGGGTTTTGTCTGCTCCGTTGCATTTGATGATTTGTGATGACTGTCAGTGATCCTCGTTCTACTGTGTTTTACCATGTTTGTGAAGAATTTGGTTCTGTTATGTCTCTCTCTCTTTGTTTCAGCTTGATACCATCTCCGTGTCATAGCGGTTCTGTTTCCCAGTTGGAGTGCATTGTCGCCTTGCTCTTGACTTTGGTTCCAGTTCGAGCCCCTGTTCTGAGTGTTGGGTTCGGTTTTACGTTGCTAGATGGTTTGCTGCGTTCTTCAGTTCCGGTTCACAGCGGACGAAAGAGGAAGAGGAAGATAGTTAAGGAGTTTATATACCACCTATGTACTGTTTCTATTGGTTGTTTTCACTTGTGTTATTAACTCTTTCTTTGCTGCTGTTGGTGAGAGTAAAGGAAGATACTCGCCTCCTGTCTTTATTAAAATTATAATTATTCGGGCACCAAGGCTAGAATAATTTCAAATTACAATGCAACATGCATTTATTGTTTTGGTCTCATATTGTCTTTAATCTTGTGTTTTTCAGCGAACGAAGGATCTGGTGAAACCAGTCAAAAAGAGACATCTACGTGTGATATATGCCAATTTGGGGCAGAATGTGATGAAGACGCAGAGGATGTCTGGTAATATTTGCTTTAGTTTTTAGAGCTCAATATGTTCTGATTACCGTTAAGCAAGTCTAGCTCTGTAACCATTTGATACTTTCAGGTACAAAACATGTATTCTTAATCCACCTTAAAGGAGAAATGTATTTTTATTTTCTAATATCTATTCATATCCTTTGTCCATTTTGTATCCATTTTGGGATTCTTTAATTTTCTCTCATTTTCCAATACGCCTATAGCAATAGCAGCTTATGGGAAGGAAGTCACAGTGTTTTTTTAAATGTTTTTAAAGGGAACCACATATGAAATGCCAGTTGTGAGCTACATTTGACATCTTTGTTGATCCCACCAGTGAAAGTTAGATGGTATCTGTCTGGCTTTGAGTGACACTTCATAATTTGCAGTCATTGACATCCATAATCATGTAAGGATACCTACTCAGCAATGTAATTAGAATATGAATAAGTATACTGTCATCAAAGAGTGTATTGGCGTGGAAGATATCCGTTCCCATCTATGCCACTTCTCTTTCATGTTGCATATTTAAATTCTGAACAACTTTATAACATTCTGTATTTGAAATTCTGTAAAATATAGCATAATGTTTGTCAATCTGGAAGAGCAGCTAACATGCTTCAGTGTTATAATATTCATGTAAATGGCTGACAGTGTCTCTTAGAAAACATGACCCCCAGAATTGAATCTGGGAGGGAGCGAGAAAAATAGATTGTGGTTTTTAAGCGTAGTTTTGTTGTCATGGCAACCCAGTTTATCGAAGGTCAAAAGGAATAGGGAATTGGATTACTTTTCATAATAGTAGTGCACTTCTCCATGTCTGGGTCTTAATAACCCCAGGGTGTTTTTTTCAGTCTGCAATTGCCCTTTGAATTGTATGAGAGTGCACAAGATATTTGGATAAACTGTTGACTTAATTTTATTGTAAAAAAGATAATTCATTTATGTACATCTGCCAGTTTTAGTTTTTAGTGTTGTATGCATGTCTTGTTTTCTTTCTCAACGAATACCGGCCTTAAGTACATACTGACAGAGAATATTGATTATAGATTGTTCAACACAGTAGATTCTGTCAGAATAGAACGCGTGTCAGAATGGGTGTTGGCTTTGAATATTTTTTTAACTGCTATAATTTGATGAATTATGATGAAATGAGTGCAAGAGTTCTGACTTGAGTTGTATCCAATATTTATCTGCTGTGTTGTGATTACAGCATAACTCCTTCACCACTTTATTAATAGGCAACAAAGCCTACTAAATGGCTGCATTTACAAGTGATATGTACTCTGTCACTAAATGCAGTAACTATGACGTATTCTATCATATACTACGAAGCCCAAAAAAGTCGTACTACCCTCTCGAGTAGGTTGGTGACCCAAGTCTTTTTAGACATTTAAAATTTAAGAGAACACGCCTCTATAAAAAAGTGATGTAATTACAATGGAAAATGGTGCAACAAGAAGAGTATTAGCCTGCAGATGTTCTGATCAAAATAGATAAAGTACAATAATACAGGATTGGCTTTGTCCTCTGCAAATTAAGAACCTCATAAAAGGTGACATTGGCAAGGCTATGATCTGGTCTATGAAGTTTTTACAAAACGTCCAATTAACTAGACACTTTAGTAGCTCATAGACTCTTTTACCTCTTAATATGAAAACCTCTATAATCGTAATGCAACCCATACCTACAATAATTCAGGAAAAAAAATCTGAATTATTAAGCCTATTTACAGCTTACTATGCACAAAAATATACAGAAAGGAGAGCACACCCTATAAAGCATACACAATTAAATTCCAGGGCGAAGCTGAAATGACCACACAACAAATGACAAAGGAAGAAATCAGCACACATCCAAGTAAATACTAAAAGCACCTATCTGAAGCATAAATATTGGGGTTCCATCACTGTTGTTGTCCCTGAATGTGTATGCTTTTTAGGGTGTGCTCTCCTTTAGGGTGTGCTCTCCATAGTTGCACGTTCTGACCAAACCTTGCATGAGAGCCTCAGTGGGTTAAAAGGCAATACAGTCCTACTGATTTAGCTCCTTGGTAAGCAATATAGCCATGTAAAATTAGGGGTATACTTGATGTAGTTGCAGGCTAAGCATGGCCATATAGTGTCATCTCAGTAATATAATAGATGTGGACTCAACTCTTGCCTTTCAGGAGAGCCGTGTCCTGCTCATATGGGTTATAAAGCTTACTTCTCCAATGTTCAGGTCGTGGAGATTATCAACGGAGAAAAAAAATAGTGTAACACTATATAGTTAGTAATAGGGTTGTGATAGATAAAGTAATAATTAGACTCTTGCCTTTAAGGGGAGCCATGTCCTGCTCCCAAAGGATATATCGCTCAATCCACATCTTTTTTATTACAGCCATTATCTATTATACGGTTCTACACTATGTTTTTTTCGTCTGTTTTTCCATTTACTCATGAAGAACAAGGATCCACACTTCTTATATTTCATAGAATGATCCTAACGTAGGAAAGTAATACCCATATTTGATCCTATTTTTAGTGTTTGTAAACAACACTGGGATATAATTCACCTTCTGTTTTGGTTTTTCATGTTATTCATATTACATGTAGTGAGACATGTGAAGTTCTTTTCTGTGCTGCACCATTAGTATAACTGTTATAGGAGTTAAAATGAAATTTACATACACCTAGGCTAAAGGCTTTCAAACTCAAGTTTTCACAACTCCACACTTGTCTTGTTACCATACTTGTCTTTAGGCAAGGTAATTACCGTATTTGCTCGATTATAAGACGAGGTTTTTTCCAGAGCAAATGCTCTGAAAAATACCCCTCGTCTTATAATCGGGGTCGTCTTCTAATCAGACCCCAAAAAAATGGCTGGGGCCATGCTGCTTACCGGTCGCGAGCAGCGTCTCTTCCGTTAGAAGCAGGAGGACAGGAAGCTTGTAGCTTCCTCACAGAACTCTATCTCCCCCTCCCTCCTCTGGGGGCGGGGCCAGAGAAGTTGCTGGTACAGCCGGTCCCCTGCAGAAGTCTTCGAGTGAGAGATCTGCAGTTCAGGTAAGGGGGTGGGGGAGGGTTTTTGGGTAAGTATGTGTGATTAATGTGTGAAGTATGTGTGATTAATGGAATGAATGAGTATTTAAATGTTTGTGAATGTGTGTTTGTGTGTGATAGCATGGATGTGTAAGGGGGGGTGGGGGTTGTAGCATGGCATAGGGAGGCTGTAATCCCACTACTATCATCCCCAGGTTCCAGCATGTACTGGCTGCCTTGGCTTGATAGGAGTGTGATTGCTGTTAGCAGCAATCACACTCCTATCAAGCCAAGGCAGCCAGTACATGCTGGGTTAAAAGGCATATCATGGGGCTGAGTGGCATATAGGGGGTTAAAATGCATTTCTGGACCTCCAGAAATGCATTTTAACCCCCTATATGCCACTCAGCCCCATGATATGCATATATACCTCCAGAAATGCATTTTAGGGCATATAGTGGTATAATAGGCATATAGGGGTATAAGGCATATCATGGGGCAGAGTGGCAAATAGGGGGGGTATAAAGCATTTCTGGGGGCAGAGTGGCATAACTGGGGGGGGCAGGTTGGCAAATAAAAGGAAATTTAAAAAATATATTTACATGAATTAATATTTACTGGTAAAACTTTTTTTCCTATAGGGTCGTCTTATATTCAGGCTTTTCGTTTTTTTCCTAAATTAATATTTTGATTTTGGGGGGTCGTCTTATAATCGGGGTCGTCTTATAATCGAGCAAATACGGTAAATTCATTTTGAAACAATCGATTATAGACAGCATATTTTTAGATTCAATTCACTAAATCCCAGAGAGTCGAATGCAGGCCGGGGTTAAAAGATACTAAGAAAAACCACCATAGCACCAGTCATTAATATGGGAAAGCTAAGGCCATACACAAGAAACCAAAGCACCACGTTTATAGTACACCAAGCAAAGCTGGCTCTTTGGTTGAGTAGCACAACACAGAAAATGAAAATATCAAGGTTTTCCAGCTTCCACAGCTTTGTTGGACATTACTGAACTTAGACGCATTACTGCCTGGCTCAAAAGTAATTGCTAAAATGATCACATGAATAATGGAATCCAGTAAGTACCTTACAAGGACAAACATGCAATGGGGATGTCAATAGCTACTTTATACTTTGAGAGGCTATTGACAATTAAGAACATCTGAGGATCTACCGTATGTTGTATGGGGTAGCCAAGTGCTTATAACATGCTTGATTCTCAGGTAATGATTCATGGTAGCATTCAGCACTTTCTCGATGGTTCTTATTATAAAATAATATATACATAAGTGAATGAAAGGAAATAAATAACTGTGCTGCTAAATCAGTAAGCAGTTTAGGTGGCCAGAGCATTTGCATAAATACCAAAGTCTTCTACGAGCCAAGGATACTTTGCATTTCCAATAAATATCTACCGAAGATGTATTTAATTTTAGATCATCCCTAAAGACATGGCAAACCCGGCACCATTTTATCTACTTTCTTACCAGCCCGTGGGAGCAGGACAAGAGATGTACAAGAAATAATAGAGTCCTAACAGTAATGGAGGCTAGGGCTAGAGGAGCCAGGTAAGAGCAACAGGACCTGGAACTTATTGAGAAATTTGTGGTAGAATTTGTATACAAAGTGTATGTTATATACCCTTTGTATACAAATTTTACCACAAATTTCTCAATGAAATAAATCATTTTTAAGCAAAAAGTGCAGTAGCAGCCATGAATGGCAAGTGGATTGTGTAAACACATGGCATATCAAGTGTCCATAGGTTAAGAACAAATTAAAAAAATCATTTAAGCATCCAAACTTTGAGACAATTCAGCGTCAGTGGACTTCCGTGGAACATGTGCAGTATTTGTATTTAACAAGTATTTACATACTATACTTCAGTTGGTTAGTAAAGTTAATAACTAAAATTAATATTTAGAAAATACAATTAACCATCCGTAAGTATAATTGCTGTTTTTGTTATTTTCCTTCACATATACAAACACATACAAACAACATTTTAAATACGGCTAATTAGTTCTTTCAGCAACAAAGCTGTAGAGAAGTGTTGTGGCTACATATCTCCTAATTTCCATATTCTCCTAATGGAAAAAGGGGCAGATGTGCTCTGGTTGAAATTATAGGAAACAAAGTAGTTGTACTGATATTATCAACAACTCTTTCTTGTTATGATTGTGATTATACATTGTTCACAGTTAATTTAATGCATTCCTGTGAAAACCACATGGTATGTAATCTAATTAAACAAACGCGATTCAAATGTGATTAAAGTTATTAATGCGCATAGAACTGTGAAAATATGAGTTTGCTTTAGTTGGATTATAATTAAGGCTTTACGTTTTTCAAGCCTTATTAATTTCATTTATCAGAGTTTTTATGATTGTTGATAAGGTTAACTCCATTTAAATATAAAATTTACTCCATTTGTTTCGTTATGAAACATATACTGTATCTAGCATTTATATTTTGCCCTTTTTCTGTTAGGTGTTCTGCATAATTGGTATTAAATGCTAAAGGGGCACCAATTATGCAATAACTAATATGGAAACAAAATAGACTTTTTATCTCTTTTTAAAGGTTGCACGAAAGTTTTAAAATGAACAATATTTATTAAACTGAACATTTTGTCTGAGTCTCTTATGTTTCTAAATTTGTCCTCCTGTGATATAGACCTGATGAGTCTAAAATGATCACAGTCATTGTTAAAAACACACAGCCGTGGGTTATTCAGGACTAAAACATTTGCTAGAGATTCCGAATTACATGTAGGGAGTCCAAAATTTTACTTACAAGTCAACATGTCCTCTCTCAGCCCCCTTCACAAATCTGTGTGGATAGCCTATGATTAAAAGCCATAAGGCTCGAAACGTGTTAGGCTATTTTTCTATTCCCTGTCTATTGCCCCCCCCCCCATGTTTATAGCTACCAAATAAAGTCTGTTTAAGTATGGATTTTGGTGGAGTTATTTGAATTTGAGTTTGGTTTTGCAGTCTCGGTTTTGCAGCGTTGGATTATTTTCTCCGCATCTCTGCATCTTGCAATAGTTTGGTGCTTTTCCAATTTGTTTCTTGTCTGTGTGGATAGGACCTTACCAAATTATCTCTCACCAATATGCATTGTCGCTAATCTGAGCAATGCATCTTTGTTCTTTGTTGCAATTCCGGAGGTATGCTATCATTAACCAAAATCTACAACACTGTAGTCACTCATTAATCTGTACTTTCAGGGCATATATACTGGAATTTGCCACAGTGTTTATCATCAAAGCTATAGACCCCTTGGTTCTTATCTGTCATCATCTACCATCTATGTTTCCGTAACAGTTAAAATAGTGAAAATGTTTGCAATCATTAAATGTTTATAAAGTCATGTGGACTTTGTATGGATGTGAATTTCATAACTGGTTGAATCTCCTTTGGCAGCAAGAACCTCAAGCAAGAGCTTTCGGTAGCTGCAGATCAAAAATTTTGGACCATTCTTTCATAGAGAAGTACATGAGCTCAGCCATAGTCTTAGGTCGTGTGAACGGCTCTTTTGAAGTCATTCCACAGCATCTCTAATTACGATCTGGGCTCTGACTGGGCCACTCCCAATAGAAGGTTTTCTTTTTTAAGCCATTCTGTAGTAGATTTACTTTGTTGTTTAGGGTCATTGTCCATCTGCATCACCCAACTTCTACTGAGCTTTAGATGGTGGACAGCCATCCTGACATTATCCTGTATGATACCTCAATCAATAGGGTGAACAATACACCCTTAGTTTCATCAGTCCACAAGACATTGTTTCCCAGTAGCATTGTGGAGTGTCAAAGTACTTTTGGGCAAACTTCAGGTGAGCAGCAGTGATTTTTTTGGAGAGCAGCGGCTTCCTCCTTGGTGCCCTGGATGTTTGTTCAAAGTTTTGCGTATGGTAGACTAATGAACAGAGATGTGAAGCCATTCCAATGAATGGATTTTAGCTGTTACCGTAGGGTTCTTTTTTTACCTCCTCAAACATTCTGCGTTGTACAATATGGACAGGAACAATACAATAAACCTGTGTGCTATTAGTTTAAACAGATTTGTTTGTTAATTATTGTAACTTAGATGGAGATAATATCATATTTAAAGACACATTTTTACATAAATGTTGGTAATTCCAAAAAGTTATGGAAGTAATAAAGTATGTGGGGGTTTTGCCTTTACATATTTTCTTTTTAACACTTTAAAAAATAAACACTGTTCCATGCACCAAGAGTAAGAGAGGGCAAATGAGTTATTATAAATTATTTATTCTAGTTTATTTTCCCCTCCGGCCATATATGCAACGTGTCACATTTGTTTGCTTCTCTGTTGTAATATTTTTTTTTCTTTACAAATGGAACAGCTTTCTGCTGCATGCATAAAAAACAAACTAATTTATTTAATAAATCAGAGGAATTGTTACCATTCACAAACAAGCATGAACAAACATGTTTCATTATAACAAACTCTGTAACCTTCTGTAAAAAGAATACTACTATTAATTGTTGTGTATAATAAAATGTGAATGTATAGTCATGTTATATTTTTTTACCTATTTTCATCTACATGCATAGATGGATTAATTAGAATTCTCTGTATTCATTTGGTGTTTTGCAAGGAGCAAAAAAACAAAACACGCTCGTAATGTTTTTCTATGGGTAATGCCCACTGACACAATTTGAGTAAGGCTTTAGATGTGACATGATGCCACACTGAAAACCTTTTTACTTGTCAGGGATATTTTGCCATTTTCTAATGTTCATTAATGCTCATTGAAGCATTTAAAGCATGTCACATATAATTAGAGGTAAATGTGTATAGTTAATGCTAGTACAGTATTATTGCTTCTTTAAGAGTGATGAACCCTTTCATCTATCTCTCACATACACTATATGACCAAAAGTGTGGACTCCCTTCCAAATTAATATTGAGTTTAGGTGTTTTAGTCACACCCATTGGTAAAAGGAATAAAATCAAGCACATATGCATGCCACCTCCATAGACAAATACTGGCAGCAGAATCAGTAATACTGCACTCAGTGACTTTAAATGTGGCACTGTCATAGATGCCACCTTTGCCAGAAGTCAGTTTGTGAAATTTCCACCCTACTAGATCTGCCTCGATCCACTGTTAGTGCTGTTGTTGTGAAGTGGAAGCGAGTGCTAAATAGCACAGTGCGTAAAAATCACCTGCTTTTTGTAGCATTACTCATTACAGATTTCCAAACTGCCTCTGGAATCAACATCAGCACAAGTACTGTGCGCCGCGAGCTTTTAGAAATGTGTTTACCTGGCAGAGAACATGCACGTAAGCTGAAGATCACTATGGGCCATGTCAAGTTGGCTGAAGTGGCGACTCTGAAGCAGAGATAATTAGTAGAGATAGTAGAGATAATTGTCCAGGGCAAAGCCCCTAAATTCCAGTCAATGGTGATGTTAGTGCTACAGTTTACAAAGACATTTTATTATTCTATGCTTCCAACTTTGTGGCACCAGTTTGCAGAAGGCCCTTTCCTTTTCCAGCTTGACTGTGCCCTTATGAACAAAGCAAGGTCCATAAAGACATGGTTTGACCAGTTTGGTGTGGAACAAGAACTTGTGTGACCTGAGTAGAGTCTTGACCTCACAACTTTGGAATTAATTGGAATAACTATTGCAAGCCAGTCCTTCTCCAGCATGAGGGCCTGACCTCATAAATGTTCTTTGGCTGAATGGGTGCGAACTCTCAAAGACAGTCCAAAATCTTCCTATAACAGTAGAGGCTGTTATAGCTAAAAGTCAAGAGTGTTTTATAACATACATTTCAACATTTTAAACGGCCAAACTGGGACACCTTTTGGAAGTTTGGCCAGGGTTGAGCTTTTTACCTATTGCTTTCTATCTATTTAATAGAGTAAGATTAAACAATAATAGAAGATTAAACAATAGAGAAGAATGATAAAATGAAATAAAAACTGTTAAGAGAGTCAGGCATGCACTGTGGAAGTGTTCTATCGAGAGATATAGTAATGCCGTCATAATAAAAATCTTTCCATTAAGTGTTAGAACATTTAAAAAAATTATACATAGACTGTTACAGGTGTACCACTCAGATTTTAACGTGTGTAGATGTCTTGCAGCTCTATTTGATGCATCAAAACGCCTGTGCTGTCTATATCCTTGAGCTCCTACTGCAAGATGAGGAGAGAAGATGTTTGTTTTACCCCAACAACTTACTTCAACCCTAGTGGTCCACTGCAATGTCTTCGAGGTTTTACAACACGCACCTTTTATAGCACAAACTTTAAAAACTGACACCTATTCAACGCGAGGAGTTGTGATTGAAAGGTCAGTACATTGGACTAGTCATGGTAGATCCCATTATTTTCTCAACCAGTCCAAAATGGTGGTGCTGCCCTATCATGGCAATGCACATCGCTCAAGAGGTCCTACACTAGGCACAAAATTCACCACTGGGGCAATAAAAACAAGAGCTCTTGAGCTAGGGACGTGAAGCACCATCTGTGGGACTCATTATTTTCACTGCCCATTGTAACAACATAGAGCTGCCATCTTATCCTGTGACTGACCAATGCCCTATAGTTGGCTTGTGATTTGCGATTTGTCTGCTGACCTGTCATCAGGTACTGCCATCACCTCATGGCCCACCAAAACTGAAAGGCCTGCCGCCAATTCACAGACTGGCAGAGTAGCTGGGCCTGCCATGGACTTAAACCTTCCAACAACGTGCAGCCAACTTTAGCCTTATGGCCCACCGTTATCCTGAGATCTGCGACAGCACGCGGCCTACCACTTCCATGTGCCCTTTTACCATCCGCCGGCGTAGCACTTGTGGCCGACACAGGGTGATGGCAGATAACCGGGTGATCGCTTGCTTCCCAACGTCTTAACACCACCACACATAGAGTCGCCATCCTGGGACCAGCATCACCTATCATCTGACAGACCCCCTGAAGCCTGAGAACCCCCAAAAAACACACAATGAATTCAGATGTTAGGTACCTGCCAGCCAAATCAAAATAGTACGTAAACAGAGGTAGTTCACAGCCTAGCTACTTGAGTCCATAGGCACATAGGCATATCTTTACAAGGGGTTAAGGCCTAGGTGCACTTTTGATGCGATGTGTGGTGATGCTGGGTCCTCTGAAACACCTACAACGTACAAATACAGGTTCTCCGGTAGGCAAACTTGTGGTTAAAGCTATATGGCTAATTAACATTGTTATATCAAGATCTGTCTGACTGTAGGACCCGATGCATACATACAGAGAGCCTTTCTACTCTCTTCCCCTCCTCTTTACCCCTCTCCCTTTTTTCATTCTTTCCTCTTGGGGAAGTTTTAAGCTAGAATGGAAGATTGCATCCATTTGAGGAATACACAGAGAGCTGTATGGAGAAATTCTTAGACAAAACACCCATGATGGCCTAAACCTCAGCGGGAGAAAGCCAACACCAGAGGATGAACTGGATGATAAAGATTCAACTCCCAGGATCAGATAGCACAGATGGAGACAAACTGGGAGAAATTAACCACACAATAGATGAGACAAGATCTTAAAACCACCACTGACAGACTGGATGAGAAAACCGGCTTAACAATCACAAGAAACATAGCCAGACACTCTCTAGAAGACAAAGTGGAAGATTTACAAACAGGAGTTGCAGAAACAAACTAAGATTCATTGGTCTACCGAACTCTCTCACAGAAGAGTTATACCTTAAAAAAGAACATAATAAGGTGGTCCACCCAAATCCGCTGTGGGAAACAATGAAATCATTAATTGCTGCAAGCCACTGCAGCTACGAGACACCTGGGATCTCTTACACTGCACTGAGAGGGAATACATGCTTTTTGTACCTAAATGACTCCTTAAAGAGAATAGACTATTTTCTATACTGGCCTTGCCTCCTGCAGCATGTTACAGAAGCCAACATAGATAACATCATTATATCTGATCATGCTCCTGTAGAGCTCATAATGAAAGTCAAGCCCCAGCAGTGTCATCCTTCAATTGGAGAATTCCCTCTTTCCTAGCCAAGTCACCAGACTTCCATTCTAGCTTAAAACTTCCCTGGGATAATTTTGAGGCTGGCAACACTGCTAATAGGGATGACCCTGTCTTCTTCTGGAATATGGCCAAGGAAGTGCTAAGAGGTCACATTATCTCTTATGTCTCCCAAAAATGGAACACACAAGATAATCTTAACAAGCTTAGTTGTGACCTAACAAAAGCCACGAAAGGATTTCAATGTAGCCTGGCCCCAAAAAATAAGCAGACCTATCTTCAAGCCCAATTAGTTTTTAACACCCAGCTGGATACAACAATGTCTCTCAAACTCAGATACAAGATGGCAGACTTCTATAGGTGGGCAGACTGAGCAAGCAGCCTCCTCGTGAGACTGGCTAGGATACACTGTCCCCAGTCACATATCCTACCAGTCAGAGTGGCGGGGGACATCTCAACTGATGATAAACAGATCAATATTTCCAAGAATTCAGGCTTGGACCTCCCCTGCCTCACTTTAGAGCAACAGAATATCTTAAACAACCAAAAGAGAAATCAGAATCATTAAGATCATTAAGTCGGTATCTAATGAAAAGGCTCCCGGCCCAGATGAATTCTAAAAAAATTGCAGGACAAGGCAGCTGACCATCTCAGGGCCTCCTTTACTCTGTACTGTTATGTAGCTGATTGTTGTTCATTGGTTATGGTGGCTTAAGAGAAAATAAAGAACTTAGGACACAAAATTGATAAGATAATTATCTGCCATACTGAGAAATAGATTTCAGATTTCATGAGTTGAATTTTACACTAAATATCTCTAGAAATGTTACAGTGACTGTTAAACAAAAAGCACAAGCTGTATCCACATTAAATGAACAATTTTAATTACGTTAAAAGCTGTGCTGATGACACCTTTAAATGTTCACACAACTATATTTGTACTATAGTCATAAACATTTCTAGTGGTTTTAATTCTGTTCATATAGTTTAGAAATATGTACATAAAATCATTGGATGTGCTGTTACACTAGTGAATGCAGCCCACAAAAAGTTTCCAAAGCTTGTACATACACCTTGCAGAGATATCTGCAGGAAGCGAGGCTGTTTTGATAAAAGAAAACAATGTGTGGGTCAATCGAGATGTAATTTCCTTTCCTCCCCCACTGTGAAAATAAACACTCATAAAATCTATCATTCGGTTCCATCTGTCGGCATGTGTGTTTGTTGACGCAAAAACCAAAAGCTCTAATTAAACCAGAATAGGACCGTGCATCGCTCTAGGAAGTATATAATTGCATAGGCTACAACACTATCTGCACAGGGCGGCTGTTTAGGGAATGGCCTTGTTGAATACATTGCTTTCTGCCTCAAACTTCATTTAGCTTCCTGCTGTTTTTTATCACTGAAACGTGGACATTAGAGCACTGCAATTGCTTTAAGGATTTGTACGTAACCACCCCCCCAAAAAAAAACAGCAATAGGTGTGCCAATGTATCTATCTGGTGGTCAATCTCTAATTTACTATGTCTAATCGATCTAACTGTGTCTTTAACAAATGGTCAGCAGATTTCCAGATAAAAACAAAATGATGGGAACTTGCTCTATTCTACCTCTTTTCCTCTCTTTTCTATTTCTGTCTATTTTTTATCCTGCTTACTCCTGAACGCAACAATATCTGGCAGTCCACCACACAATACTTTAGTCCCCATTTACACGTAGATGCAGCATATCCGACATACAAACACTTACTTACATACATACTCTCCCAACACACACAACAGAATATGGCACCCCCACAAAAAAACGAAACCCACATACAACACTGTGTGGCAGCCCTTTCACACACACTATGGGGCAGCTTTTCCCAATACAACACCATGGGCAGACACACTCCCTCATTCACAATACACTGTGTGGCATCCCCTTGCCTGCTCCCATGCACTACTTACTGAGGAAACCCCTATTTTCCCTGCAGACAGCACTGTGCAGCAACCTCCCCATCCTCCCATACACATCATCACTGGTAAGCTCCTCCTCTCCCTGCAAACAACAATGAGCTGCAGCCCCATCGCTTCCCTTTCTCACACCACCTTCCGGCACCCCCTCCTACACACAACACTATTGGGCAATGCCCCTACTCCCTGCACATAACATGATATGCAGCCTTTCCTAAAGACAACATCACTGGGTAGCGCCAGTCCTCCCTGCACGCATGGCCTTTGTTTGCATTTTCAGTCATGTCAGAAGGGCATACAGCAACATATCCTAATTCACATTGCTTTAAGCCACATTTATTTATTTGTGTATATCAATGTATTTAAAAATGACATCTAATAAGTAATTAAACAACGTTAAGGTTGTCTATTGTTTGTGACAGTTCTTAATTGTGAATTGTTAACGGGTAATTGTGGTAGGGAAAAATTAAAACAATATTCTTCACATGTGCAAGTTACGTGGTGGTATTGTGAATAATTGAAGTATTTTGGTAATCTTTGGGTGTCAACCATTATACGCTTTCAAAAGTAGATCATTATATTAGAAGGGAGTTATAAATGAAATATTTACAAAAAATGCATGGATTGGCAGGGGCGTAACTGGAAACCACTGGGCCATTTTGTTGGTTACTATGGTGTTAGCCCATTGTTAGACTGTATGGCCATAAAACACAATGTAAATACTGAAAACTGCTTTGCAGCTATGAAAGATTATTAAAATGATAAGTCAATGTATCAGAAAAAGATCCAGTATATTTTTTTCACATCTTCCCCACACATCCTTCAGTTTGTTTTTTCCCATTAGTCAAGCAAGAGTTAACTTTGACATAAGTATTTTCAGGTTAGTGTTAAACCAATGAGCCCACTTAATATATTTGTTGGCAACAGACAAGTAAGTATCTTTAGGATTATATTTTCTGCATTATAAAAATGTTATAAAATAGTCAATCAATCAAGGTTATAAGACAAAACTAAATGCCAATTAATTCTTCACTATCAGAGAATATATACAGAAGCAAAAGAGAAATATGTGTTTTATGTTTCCTACAATATCTTATTCTTTATCCACACTACTCTAAACTTACATTTCAGATAAATACATTGTGCTGCATTGTAACTTATTTCACCAAACCTTTTTTCTCAAATGCTATCAACAACTGATGATGGTAGAAAGTGCTAGTAATCATATTACCCACTTTCTTATTAGCTTACGTTGTGAGCAAATGTGACTTGCCATCCATACACAGTCTGTATAATGAAGCACTTAAGTATCTGAAATGGAAACTATTGTTCTAGCCATCTGACAGCTTTCCAGCATCAACAAAATGCCATCATGCATTACACTGTTTAGTTATTCATGTTCTGTTTGTTATGTCAACAATAGATTGAATGTGTGATGATTTCTCAGGTATTTTTTTTTTTATTTTTTAATGCTCAGATACCGCTAGTTGAATTCGGAACACGATAAATGTGTACAATCCTTTGCTGTGTATTTAAGCAGCTATTATGTGTTCCATATAAATATATTTATGTAATTTGTTTTTATTATAGATTTTTTTCAATGTGTCATTAAGTAATTTGCTGCTTCTCAAATATTTGTACTTTGTCAGTTTTTTCTCCATTGTAGAAGAAGAGGTGGCATGATTGGTCAAGCATGTAGAAGCTCCAGTGTGGATAAATATAAAATAATATACTTGGGACATGAAAAATCCAAAGGCCAAATATGGTATTAGTAGTACTATAGGCAACAAAAAGCAGCTTTTTTTAGGAGTGATTTTGTTCTGTGGACGTAAAGGGATGTGAAGAAAGTAAATTATAGTGTAAATGTAAGCAGGATGCAGCGTTAAGTGGGTCTTAATCTGCCGCATTGCCAGATTAAGACCCACTGGGGTCCCTAGAGGTGCACACATCCATACAGCAATACACAAAGTATCCTTACTTCTTAAACTAGGTCCTCTTCTGCTCATACGTGGTGAGAACTGTCACACTTGTAGTTTGGTCATGTTACTTGACCCTTCTGACCTCCCTGCTGCAGTAGTCTGCCCGGTGCAGCTACTGCCCTTCAACCAGTGGTGGTACGTCGGTAGATTATAAACAGAATCTTATGTAATGGATAAAGTGCTAGCAAATTCTGTAGCACTATTACAAAAGAGAATAGTGAAAGCTATGAAGTGGCAAAAGTGGCCATTTTTAAAGACCAAAAGCTGATAAATCACAGTTTTACGGCCATTATGATGATAGGTGAGAGGCACAGTTGGGCACCACCACTCCACTTCCGGTGCCCAGTGTGTCCAACAGCACGGGTCTGACAATGAACGATTTCGAAGTGGTCAAATAACAAAATGGTAAATAAAAAAGTGTTTTTCTTCCCTTGTCAATTGTCAGAAATTCCCTGCCCTGCATTATCTGTGTAATTTCATGATACATTTAAAATACAATTTGATATCTGGAAGAAAATACTTTTATTGTGCTTTTATAACATTTTATAACATTTTTAGGTTGACTCATTCCTTGATGTTTGCTTTTTAATGAATACAGTCATATGCATAGTAAAGCATTTCCATTTAGACTTGTGAAAATAGCTCACATTAAGGATAATGCTATAATGCACATAAAATTTTAATGCATATTGACACATAATCTTTTCTGTACTTTAGGGCATTATACTGAGTGGAGGAGACTTGTTCTCTAATATGTTTTTTCCAGGAAAATGCAGCAAAAACAAAGAAAGAAGTTCCATCCATCATTGGGACAGCTTTCACTTAGCCCTATGATACAGCTGCACAAGGTAGTCAATGCCTTTGATGATGCCCTGTTTTGCAGCAATAAAAATAGATTTATCTAAAGTGTAATCAAAAGTATGAATGATATTTATTGTTTTAGTTTATGAGACTACTACTAAGCAAGAAAAGTGATTTTGCTTTGGTATTGCGGAGATGGAAATCATAGGACATGAATTATATGTACATCAGTTTTTATTTCTTTGTACTGTTATAGAAATGAGTATATTGTACGCACTACTGAATTTTAAGTGATGTTTCCGCTATATATCACATAAAGTATGATGCTTCTTTATAGATAAAATAAAGTACTGTGCATTTCCTAAAACACTTATACATTTCATACTGACACACAGTTTAAAAAGGTGTAACATTTTGACTATTAGTGTGTATGCAACTAGGTACATAGTGAGAAAAGGAGGTGGTTAATGGGGCTAGATAGTACCCTGTGAGTGGAATCTGGGTGCTGGGGCAAGTCCCATGTATGCAATCTGGGTGCTAGGCAATTTCAGTGAGTGCAACCTGATTGCTGCAGAAAGTACTTGGACTTAACTTGGGTGCTGGGGCAAGTCCTGTGCGTGCAACCCGGGTGCTGGGAAAAGTCCTGTGGGTGCAATGTGGGTGCTGGGGCAAGTCCTGTGTGTGCAACTTGGGTGCTGGGGCAAGTCCTCTGTGTGCAACCTGGGTGCTGGGGCAATCCTGTGTATGAAACCCAGGTGCTGGGGCAAGTCCTGTGTATGCAATCTGAGTGCTGGGGCAAGTCCTTTTTGTGCAATCTGGATGCATGGGCTGGTCTTTGGAGTATGTGACCTGTCATATATGCCAGCTATGTGAAGAGTAGTGAATACGAAGGTGCACTTTTAAGTTGATCACTCTTTGATAGTTTCTGTTTGTTTTTTATTCTAACTTTGTTTATACCATAAAAATGAAATGTGTTGATCTGTGATGAATCAATCCTCATATTCTTAATTGTGCATTCTGATGAGCCAACCTTTTGTCATTTTTTCTCCATTCAAGGTTTAGCTGGTCCTTTTATATATTTAAATTGGCCTCTCACAGTGTATAATTATTGCACATATGTTTTACCTACAACTACTTAGTATAAAAACTGGGAATCCTTTTACTAATGGCACAGCACATAAAATTAAAAAGTGATACTAATATACGTGATATCAGGAGTTATGCTGTACTACCGTGATTATATAGTAATGGGAGTTATGGCCACCATCTGTATCAGAGATACACTGCTCTAATCAGAGATACACTGTATCACCCACAATGTCTGGATCATTATATACTGATAGGAGTTATACTGTTGTGGTGATTGAAGTTGTAGTATACCATTGTCAGGCTCAGTATATATATTGATGGAAGTTATGTTGACACCACCCTCTGTGTCAAAATTTGAATAAATCACTGGGTTTGGAGAAATGTATTTTACTTTCATTTTCATTACATATCATTTTTAGCTCTCTGCAATTCTAATATCATGAATTTCCTTGTTACTTATCTATCTACTTTTGTTAAAGCTACGGCTTTGCCCCTCTTGTTCAGTGTCTTTTTTAAAGGCAGAGTAAAGGATGTCACTGACACATTTAGCGTAATGCTGTTTGGGGGTCAAGATGTCACTGATGACCTGTTTGGGCCCAAAATTGCAATGGCAAGCAATTTGGAGGCAAAGATGGTACTGACAAGCTGCTTGGGGATAAATATGGCATGAACAAACTGTTTGGGGGCAAAGCTGGCATTGTGGGAAGTGAGTGCCATGTTACATGGTGAAGTCAGGGGCCCAAAGAGGTGGCGTGATTACCATAAAAAATGGGTGTGGTTAGAGATGTGTTTATTAAGGGGAGGTGTTAGAAATATTGCCACACCCATCTGGAGGGGGCACCAAAAAAATCTTGCACTTTGGTGTCAGTGACCCTAGACTCGGCCCTGATTGAGGTTTTTCAGGTCTTCATATAGTGTATGAATGGGCACCTTTGATTCATAAGACCAGTGGGGTTATTTTGCATTTTAATGCAGTCAATGGAGGCTGTGCTGAGCTGCCACACATACATTTTAGATATTAGGAATACAATAAAAGGAAATATAGATAAAAAAAACTACTGGTGGACCAAAATCTTCTAAGTGACCAAGAAGGCAGCTGTCCCTGTTACAGCTACCCACTAATGTTACTGACCTCCTGGTCGTATCCCATCTTAAACTTGTAGTAAAAAAAAGTGTAAAAAAAAATGTAAATGAGAAGTCCCACGACAATAACATAATAACTACATTAGAATTGAAGCCTCAGCTAACATACAGAATATTTTTAAATATTACTCCAAACAAACGAGAAATTAAATAACAGAAAGTGTAACCTTTTGTGATGACATGAACTGTTGGGGGTCGATGAGGACTAGTAAATAAAAAGGGCCTCGAGAAAAATGCATTCCCATAGATCCCAAGTAATAAACTATGAACTATAAAACACAGATTTACCAATTGTATTAAGCAAAGTAATGCTTTTCCAAAACCCAACATCCCAAGCAAATATTGTTAAAATCAGACCAGCTTTCCTAAAAATATTTAAAAAAAGATTATTAGCTTTATTAAACTTGCATATCAGAGACTTGAGATATCTGCTTTGCATCTGCTTTATTAATAACAAATCTATTGCACTTATCCTTATAATTTAAATACATAAACACATTTATTTTACACTGAGCACTCTTGATTGACTTGACAAGAGATCAAGTATCAACTAGACAGAATTATTTCTCAGTACATATCTTGATCTCGAGATCATGCCCCTGTAAACATAGTAAAGGAAAAACATCATTTGGAATGGTAATAGTCTTTTAGCTCATCTTGTACCTTTAGAGTATGAGGTTTGTCAATTCTGAAATTCATGGAATGCTGTGCATTGTTATTCTGAATTAAATCATTTCATAACCCAAGTGTACAGCAACCCTTTCACTTTTTATTACAGATTATTTTTGAATTGTCATAGCAACGCAAATCTGTTGCCTTAGGGAATCATGTGTAAACATTACAAATATGTTAATGCTACACTATTAAACTGAAAATCCTATCATTTGATAATACTGCAAATACAAACAGAAACTTGGAAAACCAATAGCCATTTTATGGTCCCCCCCTCTTAATTCATAATGCATCTTATGTATAGATATGGCCCTCTGCCCCCCAGATGTGACACTCTGCTCCCCAGATATGCTTTATGCCCCCCAGATATGCTTTATGCTCCCCTGATATGCTTTATGCCCCCAGATATGCTTTATGCTCCCCTGATATGCTTTATGCTCCTGTGATATGCCACTCTGCTCCCCTGAAATGCTTTATACCCCCCAGATATGCTTTGTGCTCCCGTGATATGCCACTCTGCCTTCTGATATACTTTATTCCCCCCAGATGTGCCACTCTGACCCCTGATATGCCACTCTGCTCCCTAGATATGCTACTCTCCCTCCTAGATATGCCACTCCCCCCCCGACTTTCCAATGCATCCCCAGACTCCCTGGTGCGCTGGACGTCTGCGCGATGCGCATAGACAACCTCTGCTGCTGCTCGCCACTTCTATGCCAGTGCATCGCGCAGATATCCACTGGCTGCCCCTGTTAGATAATATAACTGGGCTCTATAACCCCGAGGGTTAATTATTCCCTATCTTTCCACACATGGGGTAGAAGAAGAGAGGGGGCAATCATTACTCATGCTTGTTTAAATGTTATTTCTTGTGTATCTTTTCCTTTTTAATTGTATATAGTTAACTTATTTGTATTTACCGAGAAGGCGAGTTGCCTGGTATCCAATGAGAAACTAAGTTCCCACTCACATTTGCAAGATGGAAAATACTTGTGGATTAATTAATTCACAAGTTGCGTGCATTTCAACTTGAAACAACTAGACTCTACCGCATTCGAGGCGTGTAATGAGTGTTAATTAATACTGAAAATATTTGCTGCATTTTACTTATGTTTTTTGCCAACATTTGGAGGTGAAGCACTGTGTCTGAAAGAAATACTCCTTCACCACTATAGTCTTCCAAAGTGGTCCTGGCTACTTATGCAATCCCATCACCACTTTGTTTTCTTGAGAGAAACACTACAGTGTGGAGAGAGACTCCTGCTTCCCATGAATGCAACCTTGAATAGGAAATATGAACCCCTCTCTCCTAAACTTAGTCACTGGCAGCTTCACACATGAAGACAAAGTAGCTCTGTAGTAGCTATGAAGAACAATAACAACTTCGGATGACTAAGGTGGTGAAGCAGGACTTCTTTTAGATACAGTTCTTCATCAAAAATAAAAGGTAATTGAGAATTTAGAAAACTATTTTGATTATAATTTATGACACCCCCTGTAATGTATGTTACATGTGAAAAAATCCCTGATCTATAAACATTCTGTTTCCTTGGGCCATGTCATCACTATTGGAACTAAATGCTACATAATTAGTATTCTAGAACTAGAGCAAGAAATATAGACAGTTTAATTATTAGTCATTATAAGCGAAATGTGCTGTCAATTAACATATCCTTCTGAAGAAAGAAAAGGTTGCCAAATGTGGTTGAGCAGATTTAAGGTATTTTTTCAGTTTGCATCTGGAGATATTTGACATTTACTGTAGGTGTATAATCTTATTTTCTATGCTCACAGTGCAGCCAAACTGTGAAGGATAAAATTGCCAGTAATAAGGCATGAACTGGCATGAATCATTTAAGTGGAATTTACTATTTTGTTCAGTGCTGACACCTTTTCTTAAAATATATCCTTTTGCATCCCAAAATATGTTTTATAAGGGCATGATTGCCATGATATTATGTACATTATATGAGCAGAACCAGGGGGATTAATATGAAGTTGGCCCCATCTTTGTGGCTATAACAGCCTGCGCTCTTCTGGGACAGAAGGCCTGTCTCTCGATCTGCATTTCAGTTCTGTCAGCACCCACGACCCTGACAAGTTCATCCCACAGGTGTTCAGTGGGCCTAAGGTCAGGGCTCAGTGCAGCACACTCGAGTTCCTCCACACCAAATCACATCAAACCATGTCTTTTTGGACCTTACTTTGTACAGGGGTGCAGTGATGCTGGCTTTCCCTAAACTGGTGCCATTCTAACATGTCTTTGTATATTGTAGCATTAACATTACCCTTCACATTCACATTATCCTTCACTGAGGCTTGGCATTGCGCATTGTGATCTTCTGCTTGAGTGCAGCTGCTGCCACAAACAAATTCAATGTATTTAAGTTAGTTAATTTTACCATAATCATGAACCTATATTTTGTTGTTATTATATTTATTGTATTTTGAAAAATATTTTATACTAAATACATTACATACCTCCCAAAATTTGACATAGCCAAAGAGTGGCACAAATTGTTCGGTTGTGGTTAGATGCATGGCTTTCCTGAGACCTTAAATCGAAACCGCTCAATGTTAACTGGTAAATAGATCACATTGGTTTCCACGTGAACTGTTGAATGCATGCATTTCAACATTTTCTTATAAAAAAAATAAAAAAACTAAACTTAGGCTAAAAAAAAATAAACCCAACATCGAAAACTAATTTTAACTTACTTTAAACTATACCAAAGGTGAGAGGTTATTTTTATAATTCTTAGAAAATGCAGCAAAGTGTTCTAAAAGTAATCTTTTAAAAGAAAGTTAATTTCAGTTACCTTTTTATTGTGTCTCAATGACCTCCTTATATAAAGTACATCTGAGGCACATAAATTAAACCTTACATAACCATTGATATATATCACTGAAACACCAAGCTATGGAGTAATACCCATAACTCTTTAATACCAGGAGTTGTTATATTACGTTTCTGGCTTGCAAATGCATACTTGACACGTTGAACTTCATATATTCTATTAAAATCACAATATTTCCCCTATTGTAAAATAACTTATTCATTAACATTTCAAATCACTTATGATATAATTATAACATTTATTAACTTAGAGTTTGATATATTTTCAGGGGATGATATTTGAACTCTGGGGGAGATTATAGAAATGTTCATTCAAATAGCCTACGAGATTTTGACAGTATCAAATCTCTAAAGAGTCACTAAAGGGAGAGTTGATGTGTCTGCAGGAGGGTTGATGTTTCAAACCCCTCACTTCAATATTCATGAAGAAGGACCAACGGTGATAGGTTCTACCAGCTAGAAGATAGAATTGCTGAGCTGGTCACGTATAATGGGTGAAGTGATTTTGAAACAACATCATCAATTTAGCTATGCTTAATGCACAGCCAGGCAAGATCTTCCTATTGGGAATGATTCTTCATAATGTATTGCAAAGTCAAGTAGCTAAAACTACAACTCTCCTCCAAACTCTCTGTTTCATGAATAGACCCTCAGACGTTTTCACTGTTCAGCCCGAATACCGAACATACAAACATGGCGGCGGCAAAACGTAGATGAAGACGAAGACAGACAGTATGAAGAATCTTCATGTTCGTCTTTGTCTACTAATCTCCCTGGTCCCTTCCCCATCTAGCCTACCTTATCTATGTAGCATCGCAGGGGTTGACGGAAGCGGAAATCTGTAGAACACGAAGAATGTACACAAATATTCACCAGAACGGAACACAGGAACATTTTTTCCCCCAACGAAGGCGAACGTGAAGACAGACACAAAGAGTTTGCCGGCGCCCAAGTCTAATATATACCACTGCATATTTCTGGAGTTTTTTAATGTTTAGAAATATTCAGTGAAAACTGAAAACAAAACGCTTTTTTTTTTTTGCACAGGATGTGTCGTTAATAGAAAAAGCAAACCCAATTTATGGTTAACAGCATCCACTGAGTACAGCTATTGCCACGTGTATATGTTTTTTTAAGGTGTTGGCCAAAACACTTTCTTATACACTATGCCATTTTTATTATGTTTTAATACTTTGGGGTTGATGATATGAGAAGTGTATTTTTTGAAATGTATAGTTCTAATGAGAGAGGAGTATAAAGATTTTGAAAACATTGGTACACTTTAAGAACATTTTTTACATTTTTGCACTGGTATTTCTCTCTGCTTTCCCAGAAAATAACACATCTAGCATCAACGCTTAACCGTAATTACCATCTTGTTGTTTTCAGCTAATTAGAGGAGAGCTAAATTTCAAATGATGGTCACAACGTAGAAAATGAACAGATGAGAATAAAAGCACGGGCCGATGTATGCTATAAAATGCACATAAAACAGAACATTCCAGACTCTGTAACATTTACATATGTATTTCAAATGCCTATGTGGCTTTGCCAAGTGCAAATAATTGGGCACCATGTCATAATTACAGTATTCTTCCTATACTTGCTCTTACATGTTTGATTCTCTTCAGGAGACTTTTTCCTTACTAGTGTCTATCTAGTACTAGAAGGGATTACCAACATAAAAAGGAATACGTAGTTTTCCACCAAAGGCCGAGGTTTGCTTTAAAAGACTTGCAAAGTTGCTGCATAAATAAAATGCAATATCACGTCCTGTATTTGTGTCAGATAAAAATCTCAATTAGAAGAAATTCATTTCTGCTGTAACCCATTTGAATAACAGTTCTGAAATCAAAAGACTAATATAAAAATGGACAGCACTAAATATGAAATTACAACAAATATGCAGGTACTCAATATTTTGCTAAAAATAAATATTTTATTACACATAAATCAATAAACAAGCAAAAATAATAAAAGCATTAGTAGCGGGTAAGTAAATAATAGGAATACCAATTAGTTCTATGTTCGCTTTCTTCACCCAAACGGTGTTGCTGTAATACCTCGATGTCAAAGCATTCAGTAACACCGTGATCGGCATCAGGGGCCATGTCTGGCCCTCCCCGGGGCGTCAACGCCAGCCATACACTGTTCAACAATGTCCCAATTAACACAGGGGGTAGGATGACCACGTGTCAAATTTCCAATTTAAAAATGCCCACATCCCAAATGTGGCTTTTTAGACCCCAAACATTCCAACAAACCCACGCATTTGGGGTATCACTGTACTGCCTGCCTCAGCGCTGCCCAGAGTGCAGTGTTGGGAGCGTGAGGCGTTTGTCTCGGGTGCCGGCGCTTCACACTGAGCGCCGGCATATGACGTCATATGCCGGTGCTCAGCAGTGAAGCGCCGGCACCCGAGACAAACGCCTCACGCTCCCAACACAGGAGTTGACGGTAAGTGACCTACAAAGGGGGGGTAGAGAGGGAGTGGGTAGATCGTGAGGTGGGGGGGCCCTTAACAGATTCTCGCACCGGGGCCCTGAGGTTTCTAGTTACGTCCCTGTGCTGCTGAACACATATTTGGGTGTTGTGTGACAGTGACATATACCAGCAGTAAATTCATACCTAAAGAATTCAATCTAGTAATTACTTATTTATTAAAGATTACGAAAATTACATAAATCCAAAATTAAGCAGAGTGTAAAATAGAATGCCTATTAGAACTATGCATAAAAAATAAGAATAAACATACCAGTCTGTCTCGATATGAAGTCTAGCTTCTGTCTCTCAGTCTGCCCCACATTATAAATAAAGATCTGCATATATATAAGGTATAATAACTAGACCTGCGTATCGCTACCTCAAAAATGGTACTAACGGTCAGAAAAAAATCAGGAGGAAAAGCTGTTTTTACATAATAAAAAAACATCTTATGTAACAGAAAATAGTAGTTCTGCATAGTTAAATCCTTAACTTTGTGTGCAATCTTTGGGTATTTGCACAGGTTGCCTATAATAAAAATATAAAAATTGTCGTGTTCTATCAGGAACGGGAAATGTGTCCAGAACCCTGGTATTCAGTTGGTTACATCTGTTTTAAATATGCTGCATTCCTCTAATTTCATATTACCAACTGATAAAATAGCTGTACTGCAATATAAATCGTATGAAAGCAAATGTTTAATATGTGTTAACATTAATTTTCTGTAAATGATACAGTGTTTTATAATAAAAAAAAAAAAGGTACCCTATTAAAAATAACTTGGTTCGTGGTTTTAGATCTACAACCCAGGTTGCTTCTTTTTCTTTAGAACAATATTTTAACTGGGAACCTACCGTATCAATAAGTATAATGAAGTGTGGAAATTACTGGAAAAGCAATTCAATATGTAATGTACTGTAAAACTATTCTGTTTTTCATCCCTTTTCATTAAGCAGCAGGAGTCATTTGTTTGACCTGAAGGAGCAGAATATTTAATTTTTCCACTAATTACATATTTAACCTTTTTTTTTCTTCAAGTTAATAAGACCTGCAGGTGGCTCACTATTGTGGAGTCGTGGAAACATTACACTTTTATGGAGTACTCTGAACAAAGCCAGGAAAAAATGAGCATGCCGTAATATAATTGCAGTTCAAATTCTACAATGGTCAACTTTAAAGATACTTTAAATATTTCTTGCCAGCAGAAACAGAATTAAAACCGCCTAACTGATTTTAAAGAAGGGACATTTACCAATGCTGAATTACTAAATAGGCAATTGTGGTACCTGCCAAGGGCATCCGGGTTAGGTTGTTTCAAGCAAGTAATCCACATAGCGATATTATATTATGATTTGTTAAATTGTAATTTCTTTATGTGTCAGCGGTCTTTAATATCTGTAGAAGAAATTAATAACATAGTCCTGAAGGTCCGCTACCAGAGCAGAATTTAGTACTTACCATATTCTATCCTGTTAGGAAGTACCTTGAGGACTGGGTCTCAACCAATGCTATAGAAATTAATGACTGCTAATCCATAAAGAAATTATTATTTAACAATACTCAGAAATGGTGTAAATAACCTTTCCCTTTCAAACTTAAGGTGACTTATCATATCAGATACAAAAGAGATCTCACCTACCTAGCTTTCAGTATCACTAAGATAATTTGCCTAGATAAAACTAATCCAGTCTCGGAAACCATCTGTGCATACAGCTGAGAAGATTTGTTACCTTGTCTCACCTGAATAATCATTGTCAGATAATACTATGATTACAGCAATATCTTGCTAATTGAGTGACATTTTTATCTTGGGCCTGCTTCCCCTGCCACCGCATCCTCTAGAGCCAATGTCATATCGCCCAGGGGGGCAATTGCCCCTTTGCCTGCTCTGGTTTCAACATACTGGGTCACTACCGAAAGGCTGTTCTTGGTGTTAATTGCAAATCTGAATAAAGTCACAATGGTGTCTAGAGCCATGTGCCCACTGACTGGATCGTTTCTGTGCTGCATGTATGTGCTTTCTATGAGGTCCCCTTTAGGTAAATGTGTTGGGCAGGCCTAGATAATGTCTTTGGGCAGACTAGATGGGCCTAATGGTTCTTATCTGCCATCTTAATTCTATAACTTTTAAAGAAAATAATTCACAACAAGTCTGTCCACTATAGTTTAACATATGTTTACAAAATCTCTGTGTAAACTATACATCTCTTGTGTGCTTTATGCCAGCATTCCCTCTGCCACTAACATTTGCTGCTGTGTGTTTTCTTAAAATGTTACAACATTCTCTCATCTTAAACAGCTTCCTTACAAACTAGCTAGTTAATTCCCTTCAGGCTAGAATGGTGTCTATATTATTTTATAGCTATGTGCACAGGATGTTACAGCACTGTTGCAAAGCAGACAGTGGAACAGCGCAATCTCCAGTTTTATTGACATATAAACCTCTACATGCAAATATTAATGATGGTTATCAAGTAATTATTCCATGAATAATTTACTAATTGTCTTTGGTTGTAAAGTGCATTATGTTTAGAGAAATTGAAGCCGTTACAGTTATTATTTCATAGAGCACTTCAATGTACATGCTGCTAATCACAAAAAAGGAGCAGTCACTTAATTTTTAAAATAATTTGATGTTGGAAAATTGAAGTTGCACAGGGGAGCACTAGCCCTGGGGCAGGGGCGCAATTTTCCTTAACTGAGACTGTGCGTCCTGGGAGGTTGTGGCATGTCACATGTTATATGACCTCACAGTAGTAGTAAGACAGTTAACACCATGTGGGAGAAGGGCTAAAAGGCAGGCACCAGACAAGCTGATGTGTGCTGATGTGTGTGTGTTTGTGCTAATTGCATTGGGGAGAGAGTGACTGTGGGAATGTACCTTGATTGTATTGAGGCGGGAGGGGGCACTTGGCTGTATTTGCAATCCAGGTCACAAGGTGCCAGCCCTTCCCTGACTAAAGGACTCTTCTCCTTTGCAGGTGCTGGCACCCTTTTGCCTGGCCAAAAGAATAGACCAAGTGCCAAGGGGGTCCATTGTTGTTCTCAACTACAAGTGGTAAAACTGCTGGAAGCTTCAAAACAAGCGCTTTGATTTGTTTTGGGTATACATGCAGCATAGTGCTCACATACAAAATAACAACAGAATGATGTCACCAGGTAGTATACCAAGCAGCGTTTCTCAACTTAGGTTGTAAAAAAAAAGGGGCAAATACTGTAGTGGCCTCTGTAAATATTGGGAGATTGAGAGAACGGTTATTTGACACATGACACAAATCAAGTACTAATAGGTTGTTGCTATAAAAAATTAAAACATAAAAAATCTTTAATGTTTCCATGTTGTTTTTATGGGATACTACTAAAGAGGAAAGAATAAAATGATGGTTGGGACAAGGTTAATTTACTTAGCATAATACAGAATGCAGTTAATATTTTGTCAAAATTGAACACCAGTTCAAAACCGTAAAATCTAATTACATTGTTTATAACAGGAACTGTGTGTTATATTATAGTTGGGGATAACATTAATAAGAACAATCACCTTTCAACCTTTTAGTAGCCTGTCTTGATTAACCTGAGAATGTTTGGCATCATTAACCTACAAAACCAATATGCAACCTAGCAAGGTAGGTCAGGCCACTGAGTCAGCGTGTACATTACGTTTTTAATGTATTAATTAAGCAGGTAGTTCATTTCTATCTGTCGCAACACAAAGCCTTGACATAATTTGGTGAAAGAATGATCCTACCATATTCCCAAGTTTCTCAGGATCACTAATTGCATTTTAAACATTGCAGGAGCACAGCCTAAGTCATGTAGCCCTGGAATTGTGGCATTTATTAAAGAAAATAATAAATTATTGGGCTAATATATTTTAATATATCTATACATGTGTTTGATCATATAGTTTTTAAATGTAACATTAAGTTCGGTAAGTTAAGGTCCCAATTAACAGTTTATTGTCTTTCTCTTTGGTCTTCCTGTTGGTCTTCTTCAGAAGTTAAAGGATCTAGTTTCTTTTGGGGAAACATTTTAAGTTGATAAAGGCAAAAATAACTATATTACAGTGCATTTTTTTATATATACATTCATATGGAGTTTTACATTTGGAATTTGTAAGGTGCCATTTGTTTATTTTTGACACTTGGGTGTAAGAAGTGCACTATCCTAAATTGATTGAATTTATTTGTCTATATTTCTGGTTGAGACAACTAGAGGGAGGGTGCAGCTGGTGTTGCGAGAGGCGCAGTGCACAAAACACTAAATTTTTTTAATCTGTGTTTATCTGTATTTACCAAGAATCCTTAGAGCTTCCAAACTGACCAGAAATATAATTTAAAAATAAAAAATGTGTGTAAAATGTCCCCAGTTTTAGTACTATAAACGTGCTGAATTTTGGACTGCCAGTAAGAGATTATTATGACCCATTTTATCGTCTTGAATGACGGTTGTAAGCTGTGACTACATAACAGTACTACAATGTGGATGGTGTATTTTCCTACAAGACCTCCTAACAATATTCTTATTCTACTAAAGTTGGCTACAATTTGTGTATTTCACAAAAAACACTTGATGTTGATTGGGGCACTCAAAATGGTATTTTCAAAAAATATGTTTTTTTGTTCGCATTGTAACATATGTAACAAGTTGAGAATATCTTGTTACAATAATCACTTAAATTTAAAAGATGGTTCGGGTCCCTCTGACAATATTCATAATTTATGGTTTTAAGGTAGCCACATAGAGAATAGACCCATTGTTTTCAATGGGTTTAGGGACCGCCCATTGTACTTAAGGGGTTAATAGAGGGTTCGTTTTCCACTAACGTTATTCATAATTTATTATATGACACTATCACTTCAATGTGACCACATAAAGAATTGACACTTAGAACAAATACTAGGGGTGGAAGAGGAGAGAATTAAGGAGTTTTTTTTCCTTTTCCTCTTTTTCTAAGGATTTTGAAATGTATTTGAATAACTATTTGAGAGACGCCTCAAATCCCCAGCCTAAGTTGGAATTCTAATCCAAGATCTTGTCTAGGGGTATAGGAAATGTAGGCAGGTTACAGGTTTTAGTGACTTTGGGAGGACATAGAATTTTTTTTGTGATACTTATTGTTTCTATCTGTATTTTTATATGCTGCCTAATAGAATGTAAGGGGGGCAAAGAGTGTTCATTATGAGAAATTGAATGCATTAACTATGATTAATTGTGTATCTGCTAATGTTCAGGGCCTAAATTTGCCTTATCTGAGACAGACGCTATATAACATTCTACAAAGTAATATGATTCAAGCAGCTTTTATAGAAGAGACACACTGGAGAATAATTGATAAAATCCAGTGCGGGAGAGGCACAAAAGACTCCAAATTTATATTTTAAAAATAAATAAATAAAAAATAAAAAATATAAAAAAGATAATAATAATAATAATAATAATAAAAAGGAAAAAAAACTTACATCTCATTGCCCAACATCTAAAAAGTGATTTTCGCTAGTTTTTACTACCTTTCTTATCCTAAATTTACAGCTAATCATCTAACTATGGTATCAAAAGTATCTCTCCTTGAAAAAACAATATATAGTTTACACAGGTACACTATTTGCAGGAAAGGAGAATAATCGCTGAACCAACATACCACAAAAATGGCGAAATTGCTCCGGGCTTTGAAGTACCAAAAACCCCTGGGACTGAAGGGGTTAAAGAGAACCTTATAAATTTGTGCTTTCAAGAAAATAAAACTTAAAGAGTCAACTCTGACAAATTAATGGTGTGCCTTTAAGGAGGTAATCAGGACTAAGGTGACTCCCATGCTGAACTATATATAAGACATCAGCAGAAAATAAAATAGAACCAAATCAAGAAAGAAAATCAGATAATTGAAAATAAACTTACTTGAAACGGAGCAGACAATAAATATGGGAAAACTAAAACGTAAACATTAATATTTTAATAACAGGTCAAATAAAATGATGTCTGATAAGTTGAAAAACAAAATAGCAAGCAAAAGAATAGATTTAATAAAACATAGGAAAAGCTTTTGCTAACTATTATGAAAAACTGTATAACCTACCAGAGAATACAAATTTTAAAGAAATTAGTGAATAAAATGAGGATCCCTAAACTATTAAAAATATAAAACTCCTGGCCCCGATGGTTTTAACAATTTATTTTACAAACTTTATAAACAAAATATAACAATTAATCTAAGTGATGAAGTTAGTGGCGTTGATAGAACAAGTAAGTTCCTTGATGAAATGAATAAAGCCAACATCCTTCCCATATTAAAGCAAGACAAAAACCCTACAGAAATTCCAAATTATTGCCCAATCTCTCTTATAAACAGCAATACAAAGTTACATTGGCTGAACATCTGAAGAGAGTAATAGACAAGATAATACGTGTGGACCAAATCGGTTTTGTGCCTGGTAGAATGGCTTGCGATAACAGCAGAAGGTTGGTGGACATCATGGATTCGGCAGAAAAAGGATCGAACCCCCTCCTTGCCCTTTCTTTAGACACTGTAAAAGTGCTTGACAGGGTTAGATAGGAGTATTTGTACTATGCTCTCCGTGCCTTTGGTATTGATAGATGTTAAGAGCTATAAACCCTCTATATATCAACTACACAGCTAGAGTAGTTGGAATCAACTTGTGTTCAGATTTGTTTGAACTTAAAATGGTATGTGTCAGGGTTGCCCATTATTACCTATCCTGTATATATTTATTAATAAAGCTCCTAGCCATAAATAACAGAAATAATGTGAATATTTTTGGACCTGACATTAACAATGTACAAGCACAAATGTGTATGTACGCAGGCGATATTCTTTTAACATTGACTGATTCTGCCCTATCAGTGAGATTCCATATGAACGAGATAGACAATCTTAGTTGTATTTCAAACTATAAGCTTAACGCAAGCAAAACGATTGCTCTTTGCAAAAATGTAGACAAAGTATTAATTGATAAAATACAGAAGGAATACCAACTTGACTGTTCACAAAAAGTATTGAGCTACCTGGGGATACTATTCTGTAGCAAAAATTAAAGATTAATAGGACTGAACTTTCTTAAGGGATCCATGTATAAAGTGGATATAGAGGCAAAAGATGATCATTGTTAACCTTATTTGCATATGCCTACCCAGACTCCCTTTCTATTTTGGCAGCACCACAAGATTTCTGTTGGAAAAACAAGCTGTTTTGCTTGTCTGGTAGGTGTACAGTTATATCAATCATCTTAGCAGGTCTAAAAATGAGGTGAATACAACCATGTCATGATTTATTTAACAAAAATAAGGCTAAAATGGAGAAGCCATGTGTGAAAAACTGAGTACACCTTATGATTCAATAGCTTGTAGAACCAACTTTAGTAGCAATAGCTTGAAGTAATTGTTTTCTGTATGACTTTATCAGTCTCCTACATCATTATGGAGGAATTTTGGCCCACTCTTCTCTACAATGTTGCTTCAGTTCATTGAGGTTTGCAGGTATTTGTGTATGCAAGGCTCTCTTAAGGTCCTGCCAAATAATTCCAATTGGGTTAGGGTCTTGACCGGACCATTGCAACACCTTGATTAACTTCTTTTTCAGCTACTCTGTTGTATTTCTCTGATGTGCTTGTGTGGAACAATACAGGATAAACTCTATTCTATATTTTGTTCTCCTGAAAGTTCACGTCCACACTATTATTATAACACCGGTTTTGGCTGGAACTAGATTCAAGGTTCTTTTTGATGTAACAACAAGCATCCATTGCCCACCCATTTACTCTGTTATTTTTTAGATATGCTGTTTATAAGGGCATACTGCTATTTTATGTAAAATGATTGGATTAAAATAGAATCTATAATGTGCCGTAATAAACAGAGATCTTATTATACATACACTCCTATCTGTGTGTCTGATTTCTCTTGGGCCTCTCGATAAAAATATCTACATAATTTGGAACCCCCGAGGTATAAAAGTACTCGGAAATTCTCTGACACTTGTGAACATTGTTCTGTTGCATGACCCAATGTTTAGCTGTCAGACAGATGGCCTCACATTTGACTCTTGAATACTTTGGTATACAGAGGAGTTCATGGTCGACTCAATGATTGCAAGGTCCCCAGGTCTTGGGGCTGCAAATCAAGCCCAAATCATCACTCCTCCATCACCGTGCTTGGCAGTTGGCATGAGGTGTTTGTTTTTCACCAAGCATGGTGCTGTGCATTATGGCCAAACATCTCCACTTTGGTCATGTCTGTCCAAAGGACATTGTTCCAAAAGAGATCAGAGTCATACAGAAAGGAAGAAATGGTGGGGGAGGGTGGGTAAAAGGGTTATACAGAACATACAATAGGAAGTGTGTTGTGACAGTGTCCACATTAATTAATATTGAGCCATATCAAACCATGTCGAAGAAACACATTCTTTAGCGTGAACAGGCCTAGAACAGCTTTTGGGAAGTACGTTAATTAATATTGACAAATGTCAAACCAGTCTAAACAGGCCTGGAACAGCTTTTGGGAAGTATTATGGGAAGGATAAGTGGGGGGAAGGGAAGAGAGGGAGAACATGAATGTTAACATTTAACACACCAAGTCAGGCCTGTGAGTCTGAGATGTAACTCTTGGTTTTTTTTGCAATTTCTCTGAGCATTACACGGTCTGGCTTTGGAATGAATGATGAGACATCCACTCTTGGGAAGACTGGCAACTGTCTTCAGTGTTTTCCACTTTTGAATACTCTTTCTCACTGTATAAGGACAGACTTGGAAGTTGTTTGGAAATGGCCTCATAACGCTTTCAAAATTGATGGACAGCAACAATTGCTTCTCAAAGATCATTGCTGATGTCTTTCTTTCTTGGCATTGTGTTAACACAGACCTGAATGCTCCAGACCAGCAAACTGCTAAAACTTCAAGTGACCACACTTGCTGATGATCAATTAATCAAACACCTGTCTGCTACATAGCATCTTAATTGCTGGAAGGATGTACTTAGTTTTTAACACATAGCTTCTCAATTTTTGCTTTATTTTGGTTGACTAAATCATGACACGTTGTAATATGGCATGTGATGTTGTTCATCTGAGATTGTATTTACCTAATTTGTAGACCTGATTGTTATTATCCACTAGTCCACCAAGTGGATCTTGGGCTGCTGTTTCCTTCTGCCAATATAAACCGGGCATTATCCTAGCCTCACTGCTAGAGTGTTCCTGGCATTGTATACTGAGCTACTGATTTGCAACATCTGAACCATCTTCTGTGTTTGACCTTTGGCTTTGGACTTGGACTCTGATCTTGTTTTAGTGTTTATCCCTTGGTACCCCGCTGATCATGATATTCTGGTTGGTGACCTTTGGCTTCGACTGCCACTAATCATGGCATCATCCTTTGTACCGTGAATTAGTCAGCATCCACTACCGCCTGCTGGCATGCTGCTGTCTGTCTGTTTCCTGTTGGTTCATTCATTCACTCACTCACATATACTCATTCATTTCCTCATCCACAGATACTCAAATACCTATTTCAAAGTTACCAATAGATGGTGTTTAGTCCCTAAAAGGATTTTGCTAATATATTATTAAAACTCAGATATATGCTGGAGGTATGATTTGTGTAGGGGTTCATATGTTCATATTTGGGGAGCTGTGTAAAAGTCTGAAAACTGTGGAATATGGCCCTAATTCCAAAGCAAATAATATACAAAAGTAATCATCCTCCACCTGATGTGGCCTCAGCAAAATGAAGTTCAAACACGTTTGACCATCAAAGAAACTAGAAACAAAGTAAGGACTTTAAGTGGTATCAAAAAATCAAATAATAGAGCAAATGGAAATGGAGAGGGGAATTCCATTATGAATATATTGTCAAAAAGAAGGCATTTATGAAAAAAGCTATGATTAAGTACAAAAAACTATCCTAAATTTCACCCCCACTTAAGGAGTCAGACCACATTGACTATAGAACACAACCACATTGCCTGTCTTCTGCAAACAATTTATTGGACCTGTTTGCTTATTGGTTAGGAGAAGGGGTTATTTAGTTGTATTATTGCAGATCCTCTGACCCTTGAAATTCGTATAGGTTTTGTTTTTGAATTTGGGAAGCACACCATACATCTTTCCCTATGACATCCTGTTATTTGTTCTTGATGTTTTTTGTGTATTATATAAATATCCATTTCTGTATATCCATCCTTGTATGTGTGTTTAACATTACAGAGGTCATACTCCTTATACATCATTAATCAATTTATTTGGTAATAGCAAGCCATTTAAGACAAATACAATGAAATATCTGAATGCAAGTAAAACAAGGTATAACAAGACTGTCATTATCGTGTATTATATCACACTCTCCATCTTTTTATGCGACGTCCTAATGAATTTTTTATGTAAGCAAGTCTTGCAGGCTCTCTCAATATGCCTGAACATAAATATGTTCTTATGCGCTACAAAATTATTGACTACGAAAATATATGTAAAATATTTTTTGCAGAACATTCACACTGAAAAATTCAGGAAAGGGGTTGCTATTCTGTAGTTGTGTTTTGGACAGGATAGCATACAATAGATTCCCTTTCAAGATAATGCCATCAAGTAAATGAATGGCAGTCCTCTCTTAGACTGCAAGGAAAAATAAATTAAGGAAATAAGAGATACAAACTTGAATCTCTTTTAATAAATCTGAGACAGTATATCTTTATTTTGTACCTCTTTTTCTAATACAGGATATGGAGGGATCACTGTTCAAAAGTATTGGGACACCTGACCATTAAGCCAACAGGGACTTTATTGACATTGCATTATAAATACATAAACATTAATACGTAGTTGGTCCCCCCATGCAGCTATAACAGCTTCCACTCCTTTGGGAATGCTTTTCACAAGATTTTGGGAGTGTTTCTGCCCATTCATTCAGTGTAGCATTTGTGAGGTCAGGCACTGATGTTGAACGAGAAGGTCTGGCTCTCAATCGCCATTCCAGCTCATCCCAAAGGGGTTTGATAGGGTTAAGGTCAGGCTCTGTGTGGCCCAGGCACTGAACTCATCCAACCATGTATTTATGGGCCTTGCTTTGTGCACTGGGACGCAGGCATGCTGAAATAGAAAAGGACCTTCCACAAACTTCCTCAAACAAAGCTGAAAGCATAGAATTGTCCAAAATGTCTTGGTATGCTCCAAAATCTCGTAAAGTGTATGCATAGCTTGTTTTCTGGCTGCTTTATTAATGAGCCACTTCGTTGTACATGAGTTATGTTAGTCCTTTTTGTAAGTTAACAACACACGGTATTTACTTTTGTGACACTAATACTCTGATTCCAATTTAAACTATATATATTATTATATTAACTAGTTCATGTTTAATTAATTATGATATTCTTCACCAAATAACTAGTTAGTTTTGCCTTCTAGAATGTTTCAGCAAAATGCTGATTCTAAATTTTGCAGTAACAAATTGATTTACTGTTGCATATTAAATGCTCACTTGTTTTAGTCAGACTTTATCCATCCCTTAAGAGACTCTATTTTATGCCATGCCATGTTCACTTTAAATGGGGCACTGTGAAACATTTGTCACAGTATGGGACATAGTCACTTGTATTTGAAAGCCACAAAGCATTCAGAGGGAAACAGCAATGTCTTTAAAAGCAATCTGTCCAAGTTATGTTTCTTTAATTTGCAAGCACAGAAGTGGTCAAGTGCGAAAAGCTGTGCTTCAAGTGACAAATGCTAAGGGGAACTGACACGTTCAGCTAGATTGCCCATGGGCTCTTTTGTTTGGATGGCATTACTAACGAGATGATTCATTTTACATAGGCACAGATAGGATATTTAGTCAACAACCTGAGGCTTGTGAGAAGGAAAGCTGGAGAAACTAAGCTGGAAAACCAGTAAATTAAATCAAACTTTTTTTAGAACCATTAGTGCCATAATAAGTTGCTGCTTTCAGCACAAAGGACGGTCCATAGGACAATGGGGGAAATCAATGACCATGCTTTACTATATGCAGATTTTAATCTTTGCTAGTAAACACTATTTCTGTAAAAATACACTAACATTTTTGTATTTTAACAAGCAACAGATCAAGTAGTTAGTCTACCATGGATATTTTTGCTTGAAATCTTAGTTTCTTTGATTTCACGGTTAAACCAATACAATAAATGTGTAGATTATTGATTACTGGCCAGACAGGTTTTATAATGGGCTCACCTGGACTGCTGGCCTATACAGGAATGTTTTGTATCCTTCTCCTTCATTGGTCATGTTTACAACTTTGTATCAAGCAGGTATATAAGTTAAGGTGGCACTTCCTTACTACTTTTTTAACCATGATCAGGCTGGGAGAAGACTTTAAATTTTCCCACCCTCTTGCCCGGAATGGATTGCTTAACAGATAAAATGGTGTCAGTAAAACCAGGAATTTGAAGAGGACAAGGCAGTGGTGGCCCTTAAGGGGAATGTATGGTATCTGCAACTTTGGAAAATGGGAGAAACCGAGCCAGTAGGGACTTATAACCTCTTGGTGTATTCGCTGGGTATAACTGCCTGATGTGCTAAACCAGCCGTGAGCTAGCATATGGTTAATGTCCTCAAGTTGGCCTGGTGGTGGTTATGTGTTCAATGCAGCTGTGGTCAAGCCCTTACCCACATATTCATGCCTGGTGTGTTATTGGGGAAGAATAAAGGCATTCTACTGAAATCTGGATACTATCGGCCTAAGGAGTCATGTACGATATAAGGTTTAAGTATTCCTCTTCCAGATTGGTTGCTAACTGCATGTTTTCTATGTGTTAATTGTGAACATGATTAAGATGCTGGTGTTCCCTAAAGCACACAACACAATCAGTCCCATAGAGTTCAATGCAAAACTATCTATTTATTGTAATGGTTTCCCTTTAAGCTTTAAGCCAGAGGCCATTATACTTTTTCATGTAAAAGGCCAGAGCAATTTTTGAACTTTTGCAATAGTAATATTTAGGTGACAACCTTCTAAATAGCTTAACTATACTTAAGGATCTGTATGTTTCAGAACAAGTTTAACTCTTCATAGATTCCTCGTTCAAGGTAAACTGCATGATATAATAGTAAATTAAAAAAAAAAACCCATATATACCAAGTACTAGAATGAAAAATAATTTTCTTAAAAGCCCCACACCACTTAGTGTGTCCAATAGATATGATTGTAAATGCATGTAGATTGCACTCAAGGCTTGGGGACATTACAAAACATATGGCAGGATAGGGACAAAAGAAACGGTTGAATGCCATAGTAATGCTTAAAAAATAAAATGCTTAAGAAAATATACATTACACAATTATCATATGCTTTTTGTTCCTTTGGTAAGTCTGCTTTTGGAGGCTACAACACCCACATTATCACATTTTTAATTTATGTATACTTTACCTTTTACAGTGAATGGTGCGCCTTCAGCATGTTATCCAAATTAATATTTAGGACAAATTAACTCTGGAAAAATGGTTACATTACAAAAGCTGCTTTAAATTATTTTATGATAACATCCCAAATGAATGCACAATCTTTTGTTCTTTCTTTTTGTGTTACTTGTCATACCTAATAGGAGTTGCATTACATTGGCTCGGGAGTATGACCGGATTCCAAAAAGATCTGGGACTAGACTGTACAATGCCCATGATCATGTGTTATGATGGGACATCTCACTTGTAGTGCAATTTCTTGCTATATGGCAAAGCCCACTATTTTAACCCCACTGATACACATGCCTGCATGGACAGGCATGTGTTAACAGGTTCAAGAACACAGAGGTGAAACTTTTACTTAATGGATGAAATCATGCATATGGTCTAATTGGTGTAAAACATCTCATAGCCAAATTTACATTTTCTTTCCACTGGCTGTTACACCAAGGACTATGTTTCCTCACCACTTCTCTTAGATCCCAAAAAGTATACTCTCTAATTTTCTTTTTTTTTGTACTTAGGTGTGTGTGCAACATTGACTGCTCTCACATCAGCTTCAATCCAGTTTGTGCTTCCGATGGGAAATCTTACGATAATCCATGTCAAATCAAAGAGGCATCATGCCAGAAACAGGAGAAAATTGAAGTCAAGTATTTGGGTCGATGTCAAGGTAATGCCTGTAGCAAAATTCATTTTGAAGACAGTTTTTCAATTTTTATTTTTTTCTGCAGACATACGACTTTCTGAAAGATTACAGTTGAATGCATGGATGGATGAAACTTCTAGTTCAGTTAAGAAGACCAACTCAGTAAACGATTTCATAAATCTCATTTATGCGTCCCTTATTACATATGAATGTAAATTGCTCATTAACAACAATGATGCTCGTTTATGATTGTATTCTCTATTTGGTGTATTGTTTTTATGAATGTTGTAATTTCTAGATTGTGAGACCTATTTATAAACACAGTGTGCATTTATTATTCATAAAATTTATTATCTGCATTGTCATATGTGCACCAAAGATATATTAGAGCATTAAATATACTGGTAAATAAGCACCTTTACCTTGTCACATTGCTCTATAACCCTTTAGCTGTACCTTTCCGCGATATTAAGAGTGAATACTCTTATTTTGCATCTTCTGATCATCTAATAGTTGGAAAAGCTCTCTTGTCCTAGCATGTTATCCTCTCCTCTAAATATAGGTCCACTTTGTACTTTGCAAAACCACTTTGTGTATTGGAATGATGGCAGTGCGTATACAGAATGGTGAGCTCTGACTGATGGTACCCACCCAATTTACCTCTATGCAATAACAACAGACACCAGAAAATGGGTTGAAAAGGCCACAGCTGATTTATTTATTAACCATGTCATTGCCATGCAACCTTAGGCCCAACACCTTGTTGCGTTAACAGGGCAAAGACTACCAAAACTGAACACATAAATATAATAAATAACATCAATGAACATCAATAATAAACAAAAACCCATTAAGCCTACAAGCCAATATAGGAACCACCACACAGAGCAGGACATACCAAGATGCCCAAAGCTAAAATTGAGGCTCCTAGCTCCACCTACTGGGAACCTCCCACCAAATGCTTTCCCCCAGAGCATTCACACCCCCTAGATGCCTGGTAAGCTATTGCCCTGCCTGTGACAGCTTAACACCAGCACCTTAACACAATAACCAGGGAGGGGGACAAACAACAAAGGGTAAGGTGACAACAAAATGTCCCTCAGCCTTGTGACACAACCCCTTAAATAACCATTTATCTAAACCCCTCCTCCAGACTACCAAAATTGGCACCAAGGCCTAGCTGTACTCGGGGTCCCAGTCAGGGCCCACTCTGGCCAATGCTGACCCCCGTGGGCATCATTACCACTTAGCTGGACAACTTTCTTCCCCTGATGTCTCTTTACTAGGTGCTAGGTGGGTATGGGTGTATCACAATGTTCTACAGCCCAAAGTGTCACAATAATGTCTGTAGAAATGGCAGAAAATGGGTTAGTGAAATAAATTGCGCAACTATAACACATTCTTCTTATTCAAAATACTCAGCTCCGAAATGACTGCTGCTCTAACCATGCCTCAAAATGTTGGCAGATATGGTGTAGTGGGGTTGACCCTCAATTATCCTGCTTATAGATAGGTGGCACACTGGCTAATGCATCGTAACACAGATACAGTGTTCTCCACTAATATTGGCACCCTTGGTAAATATATGAGTAAAGGATACTGTGAAAAGTTAGTGTATAACCCTTTGACCTTTTTTCAAAAAATACACAAAAATACTCTGCTCTCATGGATATCAAACAATTGCAAACACAACATAGGTTTATCCCCCCAAAAAGTTAAATATATTTGTGGCACAATTATTGTCATTGTTGTCCTGCATGCCCCATTTTAAGCTTTCTGGCAGAGGCAGTCAGGTGTTTATTTAATATCTTATAGAGTCCATGATGCCATGGATCCTAACAAAATATCCAGGTGCCTTGGTAGAAAAAAGCTTAAAAACCTTAAAGAACCTCCACCATATTTAACCCTGGACATGAGGTACTTTTTCATATGGCTACCTCTCTGTGTGCGCCAAACCCACCTCTGGTGTTTTTTGCCAAAAAGCTCTATTTTGGTTTCATCTGATCATAGAACCTGATCACATTTGAATATTAGTGGAGGGCACTGCACCTCTTGATGGGTCCCCTTTTACTCATACCACCTCCATAATACAAGAACCAATTTATAAAAACAAGTCACTGTGTCTGGGATACACTTCTAATTCACTCATTCTTACCAAAGCCCGGTTTAAAGTATAAACCATTTGTGTATAAGAGAGAAGTTGTTCTATTGTTTTATTACCACTTATTTTAATATGCAAAACAAATGTGTGAATTAACGTAACTTTACTAAGCTCGTCAAATCTTGTGCGAGGGAGATTTCTATTAGGTTTTGACTATTGTGGCTTTATATTCCACACAGAATGAGCTTTTTTGTATTTTATTGGAAAATCCATTGCACAACATTAATGTACTTTATGAGCTTTGCACTCAACTGGTTTCATGGGGATTTAGATTCGAAATATTCTAATTGTGAGTCAGCTCAAGTCATGCTGATTCAAACTATGCATCTGTGTGTTTACCGAGCATAAATCAGACAAAATGTTTTAAATAAAAGCTGCCTCTGGAGAATATTATCTTGTTTTCTATCCCATACCTTTTAAACAAAGCAATTTACAAAGGCTATTTTCTAACAGACCTGTTCTTTAGTTCTCTAAATCTTAATTCTGCTCAAACCTAATGTGAACATTCTTCTTTGGGCCACAGGAGGAATACTAGTTCATGGAAAGGCTTTAGCACATTATTGCTCTAAAGTAACACAAGGGGTTACCCCTCTTCTTTCATAAATCAGATCAATTGCAGTTTAAGTATTTTTTAGACAAGTTAATTTAAACGTAAAGTCTATGAAAAGACTGATGTGAAAAGGAAAGCAATTAAAGTAGTATATGTTTTCATAGCTGTCAACAGTCGCAACAACTTGGCTTATGTCTTAGCCTTCAGCTGCCCACCAAATGTCCTGACTGTAGGGACTACATTGTCCAAATCAGGTCCTGAGGATAGAGAAAATGATGGTGCTTTGGGTTTTGTGGAATTCCAATTTGTCACTGCAGTATCCACTTAATGTGGGTAGAATATGATAGAACAAAGTTGCTCATGTATACCAGCTTAGGAATGATTACAGTTACATTTTTAGAGATGACCTTGTAGGAAATCCTGCCAAAAAGTGAGGATTAATGCATGTAAACGAGACCTTAAAATGCAATGGATATTAGTTAACAAGAGGCAATCTATGGCTACATAGCTTTGAGCTATGACCCAGAATCAAGTGGCCAGGTACATACTAGGTGAGGAGATGAATAGAAAAAACGGAAGGCTAACACTATTACATGCCCAAGGCACGTTTTAACTCTCTCCAAACAGGAGAGCCTACCTAATCCACGAATATGACCCAAGGTATTAAAGTGACACTTCTAACCACTGCTTCCTGGATTTATAACTATATTTCTGCACTGTGCCCTATAAAATGTTTGGTCACAAACACTTACCCAAAAGAAGGAAATAAATCTTCCTTTGGATGGCACAGTAATATCAGCAGGTATATTAAAGCAGATCTACTACATTCCCAAAATCCTTTGCATTTTTAGTCATGCTAATATAATTGCAAAAAGGTTTTCTCATGATCAATTCACCTTTTAAGCATAAACATAGGATAAGCTAACACAACCTGCCATTGGAACTTAGAAGTGATGGTTGCTGATAAAGGGCCTCTTTACACCTATGAAGATTTCTCATGACATATCAGCCTTTTACAGCTATAATAGTCAATTACAAATAATATTAAAGACCGTGCTGTGTTCACAAAACAAATGATCCCAGAGTCTTGAAAGCATCGGGAATAGCTCATCTATCTAAGCACAAATAACACAAAGAAAAGAAAAAAAAAATGTATAATTAAAAATTAACTTTTATTACGTAAAGTTAAAAACCTCAAATAGTTAATAGGAAATCCCCCAACCCAACAGATATCAAAAAGCTTATTTAGCCATAAAGATTGGTCACAAATAGAAAACATAAGTAAAATACACTACTCCTATAGTTAATACACACCACATCACATATGGTACTACTATAGTGAATATATAGTAAATCAAACTGGGCTTGAGATCATTCAAAGTATACTATTTGCCCCAAGTACTATAGTGTATGTCCCTATACTGGACATCAGCCGGCACATCCGTGCCTGGTTGTGAATGGCGTTATGAGCTGAAACGCTTTGTGACCCGATTGTTCCTCAGAATAAGCTGCCTAATCTACCAGGGAAAAGATGAGAGACCTATGGGAGGTCACCTGATTCGCGTTTCACAAAAAATGGCTTCGTCAGGGGCTAACCATAATCGAGAATGGCAGGGGTTTTTAAATGTTTGGTACCTAACGCAAAAGGGAAACAATGACCAATCACAAACTGCTAATTCCGTTTATGTCATCAGTTACCATGAAAGCCAAATATGTCCAATTATCCACCAATCAGAGATCACTCCCTAAAAGGGTGTGGACATATACAGCCAAAGAAGGAGGAGGACAGTGGCAGCATATCTCGGGGGGGGGGGCGACAGTGGCAGCATATCTCGGGGAGGGAGGACAGTGGCAGCATATCGGGGGGGGGACAGAGTGGCAGCATGTTTTTTTTGGTGCTTTTTTAAAGAAAAAAACTTTTTCTTTAAAAAAGCACCAAACTTTTAGGGTGCGGCCTATATACGGGGGCGGCCTATATCCGAGCCAATACGGTAATTCTTGTTCCACTAAAAATGTGCCATTATTTATTGGTCATTGTATATGTGTGGCTTGTTAGATTTTATTACATGATATCGGTACATTTTTTGTTGTATGGATTCACAGATACTGATCTGTCTTGTGATTCTCAGATATAAAGGTATTTTTGTTATTGAAAACTTTTGACTTTCGTGCTTAACAGTCTCAGATAAACTATGCTGTTATATAAGAACAGATTTCACGTCTTCATAAAAAGCCAACATTAAACACCAAATGATGAGCATAATTCTCATTCGGTATAAACAGAGGTATAGCTTGTTGATTGCTGTGGGGACCAGCTGGCTGCCTAAAGACCTAAGGAGACTAGTGCCAACCAATCCCCATTACTTTCTTGCATGTGGTAGCTCCTGGAGGCACCACATGTATAGTTGTTTACAAAGTGACCCAGTCAATGGCTTTATCAGTCTTCACCTTCCCTTCATGAGTTGGAGAGGCAGATAAAGTGCTGCACAGCAGTATGTTTCACTGGGGACCATATAAATTATACCCTGCAGCTGATCATACGATTTGTGTCAATTTGACCCTATGTTCAGTATGATACTAAGAGGCATACCGGAATTGTTAGGAGAACATTTTATATTTTTTCTATGCTTCATAACTCTTAAAATGCCCAAGAAATTACAAAATGCTGAACTTTCTTGAATCAACAATATATCTTTCCAGTCTGACTTAGATTAGATTATTTTGGCAAACCAAATGTCATTAAGTAGTTTTAATCTTTGTAGTTAGAATTTAGAAGTAATGTCTGCAACATAATTTAAAAACACCTGCTTATGTGTTTTAAGTAGATAAATGTAATTAAGATAAACATGCACCCCCATTTTCTATGCTCCATATATCTACTACCTTTTCTGCTGCATAGTAAATGTTATGATTTATAGAGAACTCAGAGCTCAGATCCCAAGGGATCCAGTTTGTTTACAGTTTTTACATTTCCTTGCTTTTCAGTTTAGTGGAGAATCAGTATCATTTGTGGCTTGCAGCTGAAATAAAAAACGTTGTTACACAAAATCCAACATTAATGCAGACATACCTCATGCAGTGGAGGTGGGTAAAAAATGAAAACTGAGGAGGGCACCTAAAATTGATCATCATTCCAAATGCCTTCTAGCAGGTCATTAACTGTGACCGAATAGCAGAGCCAAAACCATCCAGGTTTCATCAGTTACTCTGCCTCTCTCTGCCATGTTTATGATCGGTGGCAAGAGAGCCTTTGTGTCTTAAAACGACCCTCATTACTATACCTTTAAGTAACACCTCCATCCCACCCCAACCACATGTTTTGGGGTGTCAAGTTATTTGAAATAACTTGACACCCCAAGTTATTTCAAATACTGGTATTTTAATCAATTCCATGTCCACATTTTACCACCAGCCTTTGTCAAAGTTTGTGGTAGTATTTTTGTGTGGTTTCTTTTATACATTGCAAGTCAGGTATGAATTTACAGCCCGGTATATGCCACAGCCAAACAACACCACAATATGTATTCAGCAACATCTTCTGAGTACAATAAAATCACCCATGGATAGGTTGTTTGGAGGCTAAAAGGCAACATTTAGGAGGTGCACAAAACAAAATTCTTTCCTGGTAATGAAGGGATAAAAGCACTTCTTCTAATCACTAATGTGTCATCTGCAAAAAGGGTGACTTAATTTAAGTGTCAATAGTGATATCACTAAAAGTTAATTAATGCTGATCTGTCACTTTTCCAATAGCTTTCATTTTATAATTCAGTGCTGTTGCTTATCTTAAAGATGTGAAGATATTTTCATTAAAATACTTTTGTATATTAAATATTTTTGGCAACATTCTTGCAACACTTTCAGACAATAAATGTCTTTATATAAGAAAAGACTACAGCTCTTCTTCTTTGTTATTCGTGTCATTCAAGTACATGTTTAAATATATTAACATACTTTAATAACTGATAACATGAGGTGATTGAAAAGTTCCCAGGGGTCAATTAGACATTCACCAGAGAAGTCACAAAATAATGAGTTCCAAGGCAGGTAGGTTAACATACATAAGTAAATGGCATATTAAGCATGCTTTGTTCATTAATGACAGCTGTTTTATGTGCCATTATCTCTTTAAATTAATAGGCCGGGGGAGAGCATTCCAGAAGATAGGGGCAGCCCTTAAGAAATCTCGTAAGCGTGCATGAGAGCAATAAATCAGAGGAGAGGATAGAAGGAGACCATTGGATGAGCGGAGAGACCGGTTAGGAGTGTATTTAGAGATGAGTGAGGAGATGTAGGAAGGGGAACTGCTGTGAAGGGCTTTGAAAGTAAGAGTAAGGATTTTGAAATGAAATGCAAAGGCAGCCAGTGAATAGACTGACAGAGGGCAGAGGTATTAGTGAAGCGATGGGAGAGGAAGATAAGTCTGGCAGCAGCATTCATGGTGGATTGTAGAGGGGTGAGACGGTTAAGAGGGAGACCAGCTAAGACAGAGTTACAGTAATCAATCCGGGAGATATTGAGGGCATGGACGAGAGCCTTAGTGGCATCCTGTGTTAGGAAGGGACAGATGCGGGCAATGTTTTTAAGATGGAGACAGACTGAATGTGGTGGGTGAATGAAAGGTCGGAGTCAAGGGCGGCATGAGGAGACGGGGAGATGATAGCACCGTTAACATTGAGGGAAGCTAATGGGGGAATCTTAGCATTGGAGGGAAGATGAGAAGTTCGGTTTTGGAGAGATTGAGTTTCAGGAAACGAGCAGACATCCAGGTAGAGACAGAGGCGAGACAGTTAGTTACACAATCTAAGACAGAAGGAGAGAGATTAGGAGAGGATAGATAGATATGGGTGTCATCAGCATACAGGTGGTATTGAAAGCCAAAGGATGCGATCAGTTTGCCAATTAAGGAAGTGTAGAGAGAGAACAGAAGGGGTCCTAAAACTGAGCCTTGGGGTACCCCCACTGAGAGGGGGAGGGGAAATGTTACTGGGGACAGAGAAGTTGATGGTACGATCAGGGAGGTAGGAAGTGAACCAGGAGAGAGCAGTGTCACGGAGACCAAGAGCATGACGGTATTGGTTAGATTGTTTTATATATAATATGAAAAGTACATGAAATGCTCATTTGTACTGTCATGCCATAAAAGCATTGGAACCCCTATTGTTTTAGCACAAACATTATGGTAATTAATTATTTAAAAGACTGAAACAGATTCATAATTTTATCCATTTGGAATTTTATAATATGGTGTTTTGGCAGTTCATCTCTCGAATTTTGATACTTCTTCAAAGCCAAGTATATATGACAAACCATTCTCATCTTATGCCACACTAGTTTTTTTTTATTTATTAATTTTATTTATATGTCAAAAGTACGCAGTTGTAGGTTTGTAAAACCAGTAGCATCAGGATCCTGTAAAAATAACACTTGATATAGCTCCAAAAACGAAATTAGAATATTATTAGGGATATGTTACTGTTGTCCTCTAACCGGGATATTAATGTACTACAGTAAAAAGCCACTGCTTAGTATATCCGTAAACTCAGTCTCCTAAAACACATTCTAAAGGATACTGTATACTGACAATGTCACATTCATTGACACACAAGCACAGTGGGAGTCTTGACGTTGGATATAAATCTTAATATGCATTGTACTATGAATCAGCAGGCAGAATTTGATGTTGTCAAGGTGGCTTGTGGTATTTACAGAAGGCAACATTTATGTTTGGTCTCTTAATTATATTTCATTTTTATAGATCTAACGTGAGCAAAGTGGTTTGCTTATACAATGGACTGCATTCCAAAACAAAACATAAAAGACCCTGAAAAAATAAGCCACATTTGTCTGGATTTTGCCTACAACTAAAAGAGCCTATGATTACTTGTAATCTGAAAAAATGCACAACCCCAAGCATGGTAACCATTTATGGTAATTTGCATACCTGGGAACTTCTGGGCGCCGGCTACCCGGAGCCTTCCCTTTCGGGAAGCGGCCATGACTGCACACTGACGTCCCCACTGTCAGCATTCCCACTGACGTCAGGGGGCTCCCACTGACGGCAGCAGGAAACACCCCCAATTAAAGGGGAAATGGGTGGGGAGCATAGTGTGTCAAGAACTCGCTCCCGCGACCCAGAGAGTTCCCAGGTATGGTAATTTATCCCTTAAGGAGATGCTATGCTCCAGTGCATTTCTAAATGGTTAATTCTGTCACACCATCAGTGTATGTGTCTATGCGTGTTAATGGGCAGGTGTGTGTAAAGGCAGCGTGTATGTGTGTTTATGGACACGTGTGTATAAAGGCAGTGTGTAAGGGCAGTGTAAATAAAATAACCTCTGTAAAAAAATAGCTGTTTTCTATTCTTGCCTCGAGCGCAAAAAGAGCTAGCTACGGCCCTGTGTGAGCGTAGCTTGATACTCGATAGAATCAGGGATTAATTGCCTCTGGGTTTTTTTCTTAGTTTTTAGCACATGCTTGTACAGCCAAAAGCCTTTTCTCTCTCCCTTGTGATCATTAGCAGATTCTGTTAAGTACTTTGTGGGCTAATGCTAAACAAATGTAAAAGTCGATTGAAAATGCTTTCTCATTCAAACACTTCAAAAACATTTCACTTAAACTTTAGCTGCAAAATTAGAAGCTGATTATATTCTTTATCTTTCGGTGTTAAGTTAGTGATTTACATTTTTGTAGCATTCACTTTAAGAAAAATGTTTATAACTGCATTTTGCATTGTACATTAGCATTCTCTGATGCTTTTATTACGGTAAACTTATACACAGTTTGAGTAGCTATTAAGTATTTTTTTGCCCACAGGTTCATAATTTTACTCCAACAACTGATTGAATAGTACACTTTCACTATTATAAATTGTCTAACAATTGTGATAAACATATCACAATATGTAAAGCTGAGCAAAAATACCCTATAGCAATATGCTGTATACAAAATAACAAATCCAACTTTGAATTTTGAAGCTACTGCTAAAATTGTGTAAATTGTTAGAAGTCATTTTTAGGCTTAAACATACATTCCAGGTACTCTTTATGACAAAGATCCCTGACACACTCTCCTCAAGAACACAGAAAAATCTAAAAGGCTAGATCAGGGGCGTCCAACATGCGGCCCGCGTGCCAAATGCGGCCCGCGGGACCTCGAGGTGCGGCCCGCGTGAGATCGGCAGCCAGGGCAACCGGGTTCACAAGGGCCCTGCTGCTTACCTGTGGGAGGGTCTTTTGTACTGCACAGAGGAAGCGGAACCCAGCAGAGTCACGTAAATGTACATGACATCACATGACTGCTCCATTCCTGCTTCCTCTGTGCAGTACAAGAGAACGCAGAGGGAGGCCGCGCCCCCTGCTGAAGTCTGTGAGTGGCATCGAGATAGCTGCAGTGCAGGTAAGGGGGTGGGGGAGGGTGTTTGAATGAGTATGCGTGATTGAGGGAATAAATCAGTGAAGGAATGAGTATATGAATAAATGAGTGTTTGATAGCATGGATGAGTAAGTGGGGGGCATGGTACAGGGTGGCTGTAAGTGATGTGCAGACCCCATACTGCTGGCAGCATCAATACACAAGGGGGCAGCTAGCCAGGTTTGAGCATGTACTGGTTGCCTGGGTATGATAGGAGTGTGATTGCTGTTATCTCCTATCATGCCAAGTCATATTGTTGAATTATTTGTCCAATTGTGGTGTGTTACTTACTTTTAATAAAAGTGTGGTTAACACACCAAAATTGTACAAAAAAATACAATAACAATATTAATTTGTATATGTTGTTGACAGCAATCACACTCCTATCATGCCCAGCCAACAAGTAAATGCTGGAATCTGGGTATGCCTGAGATTGCTGTTAACAATCATAATATTATTACATTTGTTTTACAATTTTGGTGTGTAACTTACTTTTATTAAAAGTGTGGAATTTTTTAATTATTTTTAAAGGTGGGGTCCAGAACTTTCATTTTGGTGCATCCCTAGAATAAATAGAACTATTTCATTTTTACTTATCCAGAATCCTGAATTTGTAGCCACAAAACTTTCTAGGCCCAAAAATCAGTGAGAGGAAAAGTAAAGGTTTTGTGTCATTTACTTTATGTTAATCTGCATTTCTTATTAAAGGCTATATTTTCTCACAGTGAAAAATGAGTGCGACCCTCGCACGTATACAATTCTGATGAAGTAGCCCACTGCAGAAAAAACTTGGACACCCCTGGGCTATGCTGATTGGAGCATTTGTTACAATTGGTGGAGCAATCTCTCCTACGAAGTACAAGGTGCACTGCGGTGCCACCAAAAGGATAGTTGCCCCAGGGCTCTATCCTAAAGCATCTAGACATAAGAAAAATCTGCTTTATAGAAGATTGTAACTAAACTAATAATGTTTTTAACTATATTTTGCTGATAAGTAAAAGGGATAAATGGCACAATTCTGTATTGACTAACAGCTTTTCATTTACCCGGATGTTAAAAAAAACTACAGCTTTTCATTTGCCCGGATGTTAAAAAGTTAATTGGTTTCCAAGCATTCAGAATGTTCATGGCATAAATTACCCTTTTTGTTACTATCACCGTGAGTGAAAACTAATGTGTCCTTTTTATGATCACTGCTGCTTTGTGTGCGATAAAATAAATTATGAAAGAAAATTACATACAAATGTACCTGTTAATGCACTTATAATTGTATTTTTCTGCTTGATGCTTCACAATCATATTTGGTCCCTTTCTTTGAATACACTGACAATTATTATTTAAGTTTTAAGCAGTGTGTATGTTTTGGGTAGCCAATGTCAACAGCTGTTGCTCATGACAGGAAAAAAGTTAGTGGTAGCAAAAAATATCTCTAAAGGGATAAGAAAAGCAAAGAGCTTAGAGCCCACAAAATGTTCTAGTTTATTCAATAAAGAGGGAGTTCGTTTTAAGTAAATGATGCCAAACCCTTGTTATCCTCTTTTTTTCTTGAACAGCTAAATTGGTCCTGCAAAATGCCTAGTTAAGTCACTAAACTTTCACCTGACTTAATAGATAAACTATGGAGCCATTCAATCTAACTAAAAATAAAAACTCAGTTGATCAGAATAAAACATCAAATGTCAATGCCGACTCATCTAAAGCCATCATAAGCAGGTACAATAGTATTATCTACATGCGTACATATTAAGGCCTTGTCACCATGGCAATTGTCAGTCAAGCTGAACAGGCTTCAACGCAAAGTACATTAAGAATGGACCTTTACCCTATAGGATGGGGCAGCCATCACAGCCTCACAGCGCACAAGGCATGTAGGGGGGGACACTATTGTGTCAGTTCATTTAGCTTCACATTTGATACCTGGATTCAATTCAGATTTTTTCATCCATGTTTGGAGTTTATGGATATGCTTACAAAGCACTAACATGCCCTAAAATTCAAATACATTAAAAATGATAAAATAGCATATCTTTCAGATCTGTAGATGTTCTGTGGTGTTGTCCTAAAGCCCAGCATATTTTACCATGTTGGAACAATCTATTTGTCAAATGTGGTTTGGGGCCATTATCCATTGGGGAATATTGTCCACACATCAACAGATGAAAGCATGTGATGTGGAAAATTTTGCCAGAAACAACCGGCTAAAATACACTACCACATCCTTTAACCTGTGTTATGAGTTTAAATTTTGTTACAGTAAAACCAGATGGGGAAAAAATTCAAGAACGTGTTGGCTATGGCGCTGAGGATGTGCTTTTATGATAAGTTTGTACTAATTCCCCTACCTACCCAAAAGCTCCACCAATAAAAAACATTCTGGTCATTCACAAAATTCAATCATTCTGGGCCAGGGTCAGCTCATCCAGACCCCCCTAATGCAAGCTGAAATATCAACTTTCCTACACATTTCTGCTTTACTTCATAATCTACAATATCCACTTCTTGTTTAAACACTGTAAGTAAATGCTATACACCATTCATTTTGTAGCTAGCCTTTTATAATTATTCTCCCACACATCCAAAACTTTACTTTTTCAAACATACCACCTTCTGTGAAAGGCCAAAATAATTAAGAGGCAAGAATAACTATGCAAATAGGACATATAAGACACGTAAGATATGTTTCTACAAACAGACTTTTCAATGTTATTAGTTCACTACAAGAAAACATACCTCTAATATTGTAAAATATGCAGTCAGAAAATATGTTCATATCAGTATGATTAATATATACAGTATATATATATATTTTTTTTATTTTTTTTTAAAGAAAATATAACAGCAACTACAAAATCAGAAGACAGTCACTACGCAAGAACAGATTATACAGGTAAGACTTCTACAGTTCTAAATATATTTTACTTTTTCAATTTAATACTCAGGATGTATTTCTGAATGTCATAGTACATTATGTTTTTGGACTTGCAAAGAAAAAACATAACCAAACAGTCAAAACGTTGAGGCCTATCGCTCTGTATTGACTGATTTTAAAGTAAATAAATTGTGCAGCCATTGAAGAAAATGGTTAGTAATTCCCCTGTTGAGGTGCAGTATTATTATGAAAGCGTACATCAGTCAGTGCCATGGTACATTTACACCCACGTCTCAAAAAGGTTTTCGTGAGGAAAGGTTAGGAAATAATGACAAAGGATGTTTTGATTGCTTTATTTCAGTTTGCAGATCGGTGTACATACAGTATCACAAGAACAGTCTGTTTACATTTCGTTCTAATTTTGGAAATGTAGTAGGAAAGTTTGGATTAAATTGTAAGAATGTAATAGCAATGGAATGAAGGTCTATGGAGCAGATGATGGAAAGGTGGATTAGGTTGATCCATGGATCCTTGCTGCTGCCTTAGGTCATCTTACTTCCAAAAGTGATACCTATGTGGTGTGCTTGGTAGCCATGTTTGCTATATAGCTCAGGCACTCAAAAAACTAACTCTGAGCCAAGCTGCGGGGTCTATTTTCACGTGTTGGCTCTGGTCAGCCCTTTCTTGCATAAAGTAGACTTGTGTATATTCACATTTGTAATTTTACTATGGAGTGCCGCACCCCTACACTAAGTGATATATAAGTGCAGCCCTAGGTCAGTCCATCCACTCAGACTTGTTTTTTTTAGCGAAAATTGGCTTTTTTCATGCGTTCACAAATCTCTGATAACGAGGGCAATCCCCGATGAAACAATGTCCAGCATTCGTCCATTTATTGCCACTTATAGCCAGTCACCTATATCACAAGCCATTTTGGTGCCATTTTAGTGCCATTCTAAGCTGTTTTGGTGCTCCTTGATGAGGTACGATATTGTGTGTAAGAGGGTACATATCAATGACTGATGGGTAGAAGTAGCCAGAAAACAAGAGGAGGTCTTATTAATGGTTATGGCTTTAATTGCAATACTTCAAGTTAATTAATAAAGTAATGATAATTTATTTTAGTGCAGAAAATGTACTGGTGTGGGGTGGATTGGAGAAGCTATAGTGTACAACTCTAGTGTATATATATATATATATAATTTGTACATACCACTTACAGGGACTACATCAGGCATTTTTTCCCAATTTATTTACCTCTAGTTTTTGGTCAACATAAAATAAATATTTGAGGCATTTGCTTACACACAGTGTGTTTTAGTTGTTTATTAAATAATGTCATGTTCCTAAGTAGAGTTTAGTTGTTTAATGCCATTGCCTATTTACGCTACTAGCCAAACCTCTAATTTGTGGACAACACAGAATATTTTTTATTATATTATTGATAAATATTGGTGACAAACTAGGCATTCTACTGGGTGTGCGCTGTTCAAAGTAAAACCTGTTTCTGAGTAGTTCAAAGAAGTTGCCTATTTACTCTACCAGCCAAACCTCTAATTTGTGGATGTTAAATTTTGGTATTCTCTTTCTATCATATATGATATGATAGAAAGAGAATACAAATATGTAACATCTACAAACCTCTAATTTGTGGATGTTAAACTTTTGTATTCTCTTTCTATCATATCATATATTATTCTTCATTGCTAAATAAATATTGTTGACAAAACCGGGCATTATAATATATATATATAATATATAATACTGGTGAAATTAGATCCTGCTCCAAGACACTGCATGTGCCCATCATCTGCCAGTGCCTGCCTGCCCGCCCAGGTCCAGTGCTCTGCTACTACTGCTGTTGCTCCTCTTTCACCATCCTTTTTCTGGGAAAAAGGTTTCTATAATATTGAAGAAAATTCAGTCCTCTTCCAAGGTGCTGCATGTGCCTATCACCTGCCACTGCCTGCCTGCCCATGCCTGCCTGCCCAGTGCCCTACTACTGCTAGTCCTCTTTCACCTTCCTTACTCTGGTGGATCGATTCATATTTCTTTCTTTCTTTTGGGGACCAAATTGCACTATTTTGTCATTTTGTTTTGGGAAGAGAATGCCTAAACTGATATTTGGACATTGAAATCTCTTACAATGTCACTAATGGTCAATGAGTGCAGCATTACTTTGTTTCAGTCAGCTCATGCCCAACAACGCTGGTTGCTGCTGAAAGCAGCGAGACCTTGCTGTAATTAGCATACCTGGGAACTTTTCAGCTCCGGCTACCCAGAGCCTTCCCTTGCGGGACGCGGCCAGGACGGCACACTGACGTCAGCGGGTGGTTGCGCTGACGTTGTTCGGCGGTCCTGCTGACGGTGGGCGGTCCCGATGACGTTGGTGGGTGTTCCTGCTGACATCCGGGGAGTTCCCGCTGATGACAGCAGGAAAACCCCCATTTAAAGGAAACAAATGGGCGGGGAGCAGGGCGTGTCAAGACCCCGCTCCCGTGACCCAGAGGATTCTGGTCTTGACCCGGAGAACCGGAAGAGCAGCGCTCACCCGGCAATCTCCGGGTCAAACCCGGAGAGTTCCCAGGTATGGTAATTAGACAGTCAATTTGTAATCAATCAGTAATGTAATATCATGCCCTTTTGTCTTTAAAGAGTTTAATACATAAGTTCAACAAGGTTTAGAAGGATAATATATTTCAAAAGAGGAGAAATGCTAAGACAAGAAGTCATAGCCTATAACAAAAAGGACACTTAAATTTAAATGCAAGGAGGTTTTTCTTCACTGAAAAGGTGGTTGATAAATGGAAAACCTTTAAGCAGAAGTAATAGAGGTTTGTATAGTAATAATTTAAACCTGCATGGGACATAAAATAAGCAATCCTGAATATAGGACAAAACCAAGAACCAAATAGTATTGGAGGTCTCTACAGCATGAAAATGGATAGACTACATGGGCAGAATGGTTCTTATCTACCATCAAATTACATAAATATATTATATTAATCCTACATAATTTTATAGGACTCCAAAAATATTTTTGTTTTGTTTTGTGACATCAAAAAGAAGCTTATGATTCAAGTTTTGCTATGCATTTTACATAAATCTGTAATTCATTTTCATGCTTTAATGAGGAAAGTTGACAGAAAATTCATTTAATCGTTTTGCCAGTAGGTTAGATATGTGATGTCTTTTTTAATTGCTTTTTTCGTATGTTTTCCTCATCTAAAATTAAAGTTCAATCACCTGTTCAGAAGTAAGATGGTCTTAGATTAAATTCACTGAGAATATCTAAGCCACTGAAAACTGTATTACTGCTTAATCTTCCTTCTTTCTTTATTTTCCACTTGTACCCATTAATGGGTACAAACTTTAAAAGGCAGTAAACAAATTTATAGTTAATTTACACATTGAATGACTTTAATTCACTAGTGGATGAAAAGCATACCAGCAAATCTCTTGTTTGCCAAAATGCATTTAAACAGAAAGTGTTGTATGTCTGTCCTAATAATTTAATTTGGGAAAATAAATAAGCTATAAATTTTAAAACCAGCTTACACTACCTAAATTGGCATTAGAAGAAGAATAAATTAAACTCAGAACTAGACCATAATGGTTTTAGCAATTTGCTTGAAACATTTAGGTCCAAGCAATAAATTAAGATGTCAAGTAGCCTTCACATTTCCAATCAGCAGCTTTCTAAGCATTTCCGCATCATGGCTTCAATTTGGCATAGGCAGAGGTTTTGTATCTTGTTCAGTGCTGGTGCAGTGTGTGTGGTTTCTCATCTTACCAAGCCACAAAAGTGTATATGTTTATATTGCATATGCAATACAGCAAAAAGAGCCATTTCACTTAGAAACTGCATTATTTCTGTACTAGATATATACAGTGGCCCTCCACAAATATTGGCACCCTTGGTAAATATGAGCAAAGAAAGCTATGAAAAACTGTCTTTATTGTTTTCTTCAAACAGTAACAAAATACTCTGCTCTCATGGATATCAAACAGTTGCAAACACAACATACGTTTATCCGAAAAAAGTTAAATATATGTGTGCCACAATTATTGCCACCCTTTTAGCTAATACTTTGTGCTACCTCCCTTTACCAAGATAACAGCTCTGAGTCTTAGTCTATAATGCCTGATGAGGTTGGAGAATACATGGCAAGGGATTTGAGACCATTCTTCCATACCAAATCTCTCCAGATCCTTCAAATTTGACGCTGGTGGACTCTCCTCTTCAGTTCAACCAACAGGTTTTCTTTGGGCTGCAAGTCAGGGGACTAGAATGGCCACGGTGAACCATTTTTGTGTTGTTTTAGATGTATGTTTTTGATCATTGTCCTGCTGGAAGATCCAACCACTATATGTTGATATTTCCTGGAGTCTATGTATCATAACACAAACGCTCATGTCCTCTGGCAGTCCTCCGTCACTGCAGGCCGCCCAAAAACGGAGTAGGCAGAAGCTGCAGTCTGTAGTAGCAGCGTCTACCCACGATCACGGTAGCGCGGTAGGCCAAAACTGCGGCCTAAAGTTCCAGCAAACCCCAGGTGTTGCCCAGACATCAGCATAATGCTGCACACCTGTGGAGGGGTGGTGGAGCCTGCCTCCACCATCAACTTTCCACCAATAGTGTTCACACGCACAACAGTGAACCAGGTGCTGTGGAATCACTCCTCTCTGATAACCAATCCAGGGAGGAGCTTGTTCAACACAAAACCCCTCAGACTGTGACCACTTAACTCCAGTGTTCCAGAACTTTGTTTCCTGTATGTCCTTGGACTCCAGCTGTTTTCCTAGAGTTTATTAACGTTTGTTTCAGGTATTACTTACAACAGTTCATCATCGTCTATATGAATGACATTCTGATGTATTCTCCCACAACGAGAACATGTTAAAAAAGTTTTACAGCTTTTTGAGAACAAACTCTATTCCAAGCTAGAAAAATGTGAGTTTGAATTTAACCAAATTGCCTTCTTAGAATGTCTTTAGTAAGTCCGGTTTTAAAATGGATCCAGGTAAACTCCAAACTGCACAAATCATTATGCCTTGTGTTTGCAATTGTTTGATATCCTTGAGAGCAGAGTATTTTTAAACAATAAAGACAATTTTTCACAGCCTTCTTTGCTCGTATTTACCAAGGGTGCCAATATTTGTGGAGGGCACTGTACAGGCCGTTAAAATTATGTGCTTAAAAGATCTCTTTCCAATATCCTCTTTATATTTCTGTTAGATACTTGCAAACACATATAAAAATAATCAGTAGGAACTACTATGCTGCCTGTGCTGATCTTCATACAGATATCATTCTTCATAAATAATGGCAGACTTCTTCAATATCCTGTTTTCTCTGTTTTGTGTTATAGAGAACATATCTCCCTATATTATACGGAGGGGCAAGAAGGTCCCACCTGTAAGGAAGAGTCACCCTCTCTTTCTCTCTGTATACCTCTGTATATTCTCGCATACACATATTTTTTCTTCTCTTTCTTTCTCACACAGAAGCACACATATATAACATATCTCTCCTACTGTCCATGTGTATCTTGGAGTTTCTCACAAGCGACAGTTGTACCCACAGCCCGTCAGCCCACCAATGGCAATTGGTCATCAAACCTTTTCTGTTAATACTGTTATGATGTAATTATATTTAATTGAAAATCCATGCAGGCATTATCTGGTTACCATTAACTCGTCTCACAGCCTGCAGCTGTCATGAACAAAAGAAGCATATTTCAGTATGCTTCTTGTACATGCTCAAGTGTTAAGCTTTTTCCTCCAACATACATGCAATTGGCTGCTGCTTCAGTGACGTCAAGGAGCACTTTGTTTGCAATAGAGGCAGCCAGATGAGGACCAGAGGGTTATTTTCCAACTCCAAAAACTAAAGAAATAAATGCAAATGCATTGGAGTCTATACAAAATGCACTTTTGTGTATTTTTATGTTTTGTTATATTTTTTTTCATTTTTTAGCTACAAATTTGTATCTCATTTTATATCTTTTAAGGTATTATTTTCTTAATTGGAATTTTAGTTGGTTTGTATGGGACACTATACTATTTTATCACCTCATCAGACAACTACGTCGGACTATCTATATATTAAAGGTAGTCACTTTACCTTGGTTACACTTCATTGCTAATTGCGAATTTTAGACTTGTACAGTAAGATATAGTGATTTTTATCACGTTCAACCTTTTGTCCACGCGGGTCTCAGTGTAGAAGGGGGCTCGCCGGACGTCCACCGTTTCATCCGCGTACAACGTGGCACCATTACATGCGACACGCTCAGGCCTCTGTTAGGCCGCATCCCCGGCCTCCAGTACGGCGAATGATGCACAGGAGGAGCGCCACACGTGGAGTGATGGCGGGGAGGCGTGTCCTGCGTTCCAATGAACTATGTTACTAAGGGGCCAGGATAGGGGCAGGACCAGTAGTGACAGACAGGTCACTACTCCATAGAGGTGTACAGAGAAGGGGAGGATCGCTGCAGCTGGTGGGAGGAGCTATCTTTTGGCAGACTATATATATATTGATATTTGATATTTTGCATAATATTAATCAAAGTTATCCCTACAATACACATACCCAGAGACACATGCACGTACCCAGACACACACAAACAGACACACGTATAGAGTCATGCCCAGACGTACACACATACCCAGACAAACACAACTCACTTACCCTGTGGTGCTTTTACTACTTCTGCAGGGTCACGCAACATGACGTTACATGACCCCACTCAACCTCGCCTCCTTCTTGAAATTAGGGACATAAAGAGGCTACTGATGTCTTTCTTCCTACTCGTAAAGCATGCTGCCGGCTCTCTAGGGGAACTGCCCATGGTCTTCATATTGGAAAAATGGTGTGGCCAGTTTATTTTTCTACATGTAGAACATTTGGATGATATCCAGGATAATCCAGAATTGTGTGACACTCCTAGAAAATTGTGAAAACTATGATTACTATGTTGTGGATGTGGTATAATGTGTGAGCATCTCACAGGGCTGCTGTATCAAAAACACCTTTAGAGGTCTAGTGGAGTCCATGCCTGAACGGGTCAGGGATGTTTTGGCAGCAAAAGGGGGACAACATTAGGCAGGTGGTCGTGATGTTATGGCTGATCAGTATATGCCCCACATATGTTTTATTCACCTGATATTTCTTGCCTAGTGCCTATCCTATTTAGGTTTCTAGTGGTCTCCCTGTTGTAATAGAACTTACTAGAAAATGGGAAGATCAATTTGGAGAAAGGAGACTTTCCACCATTTCTGCATGGTGGATTGATAATATCATATAATTAATGTTTGATATATAGAAGGTCCTCTTAATTTATGTAATGAATACATTCTATCACCATTATTATCCACATTTTGTGTCGGTTAGGTGCATGAATGTATCAAGTGAGTATGGCGGAAGAGAAGTTGAGATTCCTCTAGTCATGTCTGTATGTGTTTTTGTTAATTTTGTATATTGTTAATGTCAATGTTAAGTTTTCTAGCATAGATGAAATGCAGTAGTTATAGTAGTAATAGTAGTAGTAATAATAATAATTAGAAACCTTGCATTGGTCTTATACGAGAATATGAATAATATGGTTTAAATAAACATTTTTTTTAAATAACATTTTTATTTTAGGATTCTTTCAGTAACATTTACAATATTTCCAATATAATCCATTCCTAAAACTTTTAGTATCAAGGGATTTTAAGTTAAAGGAAGAGATCCCCAGTTTTTCCAAACATTAAACGAGCTGAAAAAAAACATGGAAAAGGCTAAGAAAAAACTTGCAATCAATGTTAAATCAATGTTAATTTGAAAGAAAATTATATTGTAAATGAACATGTGATCTGAAAGAGAAGTTCTATTTTTAGAACTTCAAGGAATTTGTTAGAGACCTGTTTTAAAATGTTTTTTTTTTATATGTAAGAGTAATTTAGATATTAAATCTATAGAACAAAGGTTAAAGTACAGTATGTCTTTGTATAAAGCCCCTGATGCTACAGAAAGTAAGAGTAGTGAAAATGTTTGGGATCAAGGAATCCAGTAAAGACTTTTAAATGTTATGGCCAATCAAAATGTAGTATAAAGAATGCACACTTTTTTCTTTGGAGAGGGAAAGAGAACTGTTGCAATCTTGCTTATTTCATATCACTATGTCTTCAGTTGCTCACATGTTGGAAGTATCAGGAATCCCAAAATACCTTATTAAAAGCCTACTCACTGGCTCACTGGCTCAAAAGTTTGAGACGGAGCAGAGATTTGTATGTCATATTTGTATGGTGAAGTGATAAATTTTAACCACTTTTGTTATTAAACTTTATTAAGAAAGCACTTCCAAAATAATGTAATGATTTTATCAACAATATATGTCCCTAAAATAAGTTTATAATAAGTTATACTTAAAATCCAATATTTCCTTTAAATGAAACATAGTAATACAGTGGACAATAAGACAAGAGCCAATAAAAATCAATCCACTATCTACCGTGACCTTATTCCACGTATACCTCAATTATATTACAAGGAACAGATATGAGAAAGTATGCTTCTTTGTTCAAAATTGACCATGTAGTTTACTGAGGTTTGAGTCAGCACCTTGTAGTCAATAAGAACCTGGCTACAATTCTATGTCCACCATTGATCTGGTACTCACTTTGACACAGTGAAAACCCATGTATTGAATATCTACCTGCTATAAATAGAACCAGAAGTGGAAAAGTCATTGCCTTTTAGTTCCTATTTGCCCCATTGACTCCAACAATAGCTTTTCTTTTAATAAAAATCCTATGCACTCTTGACAAACCAGATCTATACATTTTTAAAGAGAAACCTTTACATTTATAATTTATAGGGCACCAGACAGTGGTGTATTTTTCTTAACGAGACAGGAACGAATTGGTGGCAGCCCCTGAAACACTTCACAAGTCGCAGATTACATTATTATGTTAAAAAACCCCTGTGTCCCTCTTTCCTCCTCCAAAGATTCTCCTTTTTTTGTTTTTTATAAAATGTAAAAATGATTTTTATAAAATGTAAAAATGATTTTTATAAAATGTAAAAATGAACACTGACAACACAGACCAATTGATCATTCCATTATGAGCCATAATCACACAGCTGTAATTCCATTTGTAGATTAAAAAAAACCCACAGCATATTGTGCCCACTTAAAGTGTTTGTTTATCAGTTTAATTTATAAATTAAATTTATTCAAATGTTTATGAAACAGTGAGCAAATATGTTTATGTTAAACTTGTTGCCATTAATGATACCGTATGGAAAAACAATGATCAAATGGAGATGAAACAGTGTAATTATATTTACCATATTTACATGAAATGAAATTGATGAGCTACTTGAAAGAAAGGGCAGTAAAGGCATTTTGTATATACACTACCATTCAAAATGTTGAGTCAGTTTTGGGTTTGTGGTCATACCGTTTGAATTTGGAAATTTCTAGCTGTAACATAATTTCAAAAGGCTTTTCTAATGATCAACTTTGAGAAAAATGTATTTCTTGTTTTTATTTCCCAACCTGCCCCCCCAGTTATGCACATTTGAGCCCAGGCTTGCCACACTGCCTTCCAGATATGCCACACTGCCTCCCACATATGCCACATGCCTTCCACATTTGCCATATGCCTCCCACATGTGTTATCACCTACAAACTGTGAATAATATGATACACTCTTTTCTCACAGCGTATAATATTTGAAAGACTTTACATAACAAACAGCAGTATTATCGTGTCATCTACTCGGTCTCTGATATATTAATATAAAAATCAACTATATGAAAATTGTATATATTTCACATGAGAAAGACATTATTCCTTGATGTAATAATCAACTACCTTGAGCATATTGTGTCATTCCAATAACCAGCATTTCCCCATGTTATACTTTTTACCTATTTTTTTACTTATATTTCAATTTTTATCATAATGATATACCCTACTTTATAGGAAAGTTATTTATTATTTTTTGTAATTTATCTCAGAGTCTGGCTGCAAGGGCCTTGCAGCTGACCCTACTTTTGTATTTGTTTTAATAAATGTATCTATGTTTCTAAATCACTGTATACGGTTCTACTGATTAGATACTTTCAAACATTCTATAATACCATACACACAACAACACCAGCTATATTCTAACATATCATCCAGGGACCTCATTAGAGAACAGTAATAGTCTTTATGCCTCCCACATATGACACTCTGCCCTCCCCACATATGACACATACCCCCCACATATGCCACTCAGCCGTCCCCACATATGCCTTATACCCCCTGATATGCCTTATACCTCCATATATGCCACTCTGCCCTCCCCACATATGCCTTATACCCCCACATATGCCACTTTGCCCTCCCCACATATGCCTTATATACCCTATATGCCTTATACCCCTGATATGCTACTGTGCCCCTGATATGCCTTATACCCCAGTATGCCCTATACCCCCAGATATGCCTTATATCCTCCATATGCCTTATACCCCCTGATATGCCTTATACACCTGATATGCCACTCTGCCCCCAGATATGCCTTATACCCCCTGATCTGCCACTCTGCCCCAGATAAGCCTTATACCCCCAGATATGCCACTCTGTCCCCCGATATGCCTTATACCCCCATATATGGCACTCTGCCCTCCCCACATATGCCTTATACCCCCACATATGCCACTCTGCCCTCCCCACATATGTCTTATATACCGTATATGCCTTATACCCCCTGATATGCCTTATACCCCCTGATATGGCACTATGCCCCCCAGATATACCTTATATCCCCAGATATACCACTCTGCCCCCCCTGATATGCCTTATACCCCTATATGCCACTGTGCCTCCTCTAATATGCCTTATAACCCCCTATATACCACTGTGCCCTTGATATGTCCCCCCCAGACTTACCCCCATTCTCCAGACTCCTTGGTGTCTAGTAGGGGCAGCCAGTGAGCGTCTGCGCGATGTGCGTAGACAAACTCTGCTTCTGGCCGGCACTTTCGCTGGAGCTTCTATGACTGAGCACCGGAAGGTCATGTGACACCGGAGCTCTATCATAGAAGCCCAAGTGGAAGTGCCAGCAGTAGCGGCCAGAGAGAATGATCTGGGTCCCCTGCAGTGCTGCGGTGAATCCTCCTCTCCGGCAGCCGGCGAGCGTTGCGCAATGCGCGCAGACCACCTCCGCTGTGCTGGCCGATACTTCCGCCGGGGCTTCTACAGTGGAGCACCGGAAGGTCCCGTCACGCTGGTGCTCCATCATAGAAGCCCTGGCGAAAGTGGAGGACAGTAGCGACAGGCTGTCAGAGAGGAGGAACCGAGTCCCTTGCAGTGCCGGGGGGGGGATCTGGATCTTAGTTTCATTATCCGACCTCTATTTGATGTCGGATTATAAAACAAGGGGTATTTTTCAGAGCAAATGCTCTGATAAAAACCCTCACCTTATAATCAAAAACTAATCATCGGCAAAGATTTTTATTATCGATTATTATTGTTTTTATTGATTAGTTGTTGCAGCTCTAATATTTTTTTTTTCTTAAAAACATGGTACTTTCTAAGTGACCCCGTGTGTGTGTGTGTGTGTGTGTGTGTGTGTGTGTGTGTGTGTGTGTGTGTGTGTGTGTGTGTGTGTGGATATATATATATATTTATACACCGATTAGCCATAACATTATGACCACCTGACTAATATTGTGTAAGTCCCCCTTTTGCTGCCAACACAGCCGTAACCCCTCGAGGCATGGCCTCCACTAGTCCTTTGAAGGTGTGCTGTAGTATCTGACACAAAGACATTAGCAGCAGAACCTGTAAGTCCTGTAAGTTGCACGGTGGGGTCTCCATGGATGCATCCTGGTGCCATGTGTTCTCCAGTAAAAGACGCACACACACCGGGCCATCCAAGTGATGTAAAAGAAAACGTGATTCATTAAATTAGGCCACCTTCTTCCATTCCTCTGTGGTCAAACTCATATGGTTACGTGCCCATTGTAGGTGCTTTCAGGTGTGGACACTACCCACTGATGGGGTTGAGGTCAAGGCTCTGTGTGGGCCAGTCAGGTTCTTTGACATCAAACTCATCCAGCCATGTCTTTATGAGCCTTGCTTTGTGCAAGAAAAGGGGATAGAAAAGGGTCTTCCCCAAACTGTCCCCACAAAAATGGAAGCATATCATTGTCAAAAACATCTCAGTATGCTGAAGCATTATGATTTCCCTTCACTAAGTAAGGGCGTAGCCCAACCTGAAAAACAAAACCATACCATTATCCCTCCTCCATCCAACTTTACAGTCGGCACAATACAGCGAGTTTGGACTTTTACACACCATGTGCCTTAACCTTTGGTGACCCCGCTCTGTGACTCTGTGACTTTATATGGTCTTCCACTTCATGACTGAGTTGCTGTTGTTACTAGACACTTTCACTTTCAAACAATACCACTTACAGTTGACCGTGGGATATCACAATACCACGCTTGACGTCACTGAGCTCTTCAGAATGACCCTTTTTGTTTTACAAATGTAAATCCAGTTAGGTGACTGGATTTTATTAGATTTTTGTTAGATTTTATTCACCTGTGGCAATGGATCTGATTGAAACACCATGATTCAATAATTAACAAATGTGTCCCAATACTTTTGTCCATATAGTGTATGTGTATATCTATATCTGAACATATGTCAGAAAGAACACATACTGTTTACCTTTGCCAACTTGAAACCAATTAAAGAGTACTTACATCTGCATGTAACAGTAAATATGCTCAGAATATTCCTAATACTTTACTTAAAGCTGGAACCTCCAAGGAACAAGAGGTGGCTCCTAATATTTTTCTAGGAATATATACTATCCTGGTTGGTAGGGGAAGAAATGAGGCTCCTAAATATTTTCTGTGACTCTTAAATTCTAAGTAGATTGGCCAACTCTGGACTTGAAGTATTTTAAGGATTGCACCTCTGACTTTTAAATATGTGTTTCAGTATTGAAGACCTTCCCATTTTTTGTGGAATTCAAAAGTATTTTCCAGTCTTGCATTAAAGCCAACAACAGCACTGATTGTGTTAACCTGACATAACGTGCAGAGTCAGTTTAAGCCCCTGGCAAATGGATTCTGTTTTTGTGCTATCTACCATATCTAAATATGTTGCTTATAAGTAAACCAACGGGCACTGCATTGCCCTCAGGCAACTGTAAGCTACAAGCCCTTGTTTACCTAAATATAAATACTAATTAATTTGGAACATCTGTGTCACACAGTATTGTCAGATCTGCAATATTGTACAATACCCTGATATAACGGTTTTACTTCTTGACATCCTGCCAAAGCACTGAATACCATTTAGGATACAAAGTAATAGAACTCTTGATTACATAAGGAAATATTGCATTTAATTAATTTTCTAGTTTCCTTTCTGTTTTATATACTTATATCGGCCCAGGCCTGATCCAGTTATATGAAGCTTGGAAAATTGCAGGCCAATGAGTGATACAATAACCTGAACATTTAAAGCCCATATAGGTATGCCCTAATGTTCTTGAAGTTAGAGATAGAAAAAGTGAGGGGTAATATATAAATTCCTACTATATGCATGATGCTGACCAGAAATGGAAGTGGTGTGAGAAATTCAATAGTTCAAATCAAGAGGCTATACACGATACTGTTTTGACAATATAGCAGTAAAAATACTTTTGAAGCCAGGAAGCAGCATATTGACTTCTAGCAATTTAACGGTTCTATGTGTTCCCCCTTTAATTCCCTTTCTGCATTGGAAATATTGAAGCTTAGCCCTTAGAAAAAGTCCAGGTGGTGCTCAACAAAAAATGGGTTACCCCAAACCACAATTAGCTATGCGAAGAAACAAGAATTAGATTGTCGGCCCTCAGGAACCAGGCTTCTTTGTAAATAGTGATAAAATATATGTATTTTTAATGTCGGATCCATAGTTCCATAAAATCAATTCAAAATAGTAGAAAAATATCAAAATATAAAAAAATAGAAAAGTAGAAAAATAATATATGTAAATAATACTCATAGCAGGCAGGGCATTATCAAACGGAAGGTCCCAAGTGCATCTCACAAATTCATCCTGCAACCAGGCGAACACTTAACATGTTTAGCACAAAGTGCTTTGTCAAAAGCCACCTAATAGGTGACAAAGCACTATGTGCGAAACATGTTAAGCCCTTGTCTGGTTGCAGGATACATTTGTGAGATACACTTTACAAAGAAGCCTGGTTCCTGCGTGCCAACAATCTATTTATTGTTCCTTTTTGCACTCAGACCAGAAAAAAACATTCAGTAAGGGCTGATTTATTTTATTCGATCTGCCATTAGCTTTGGATTCTCAGTAAGGAATATTAAATGCCCATGGGGTAGGCAAAAAAAGCTGGGTAATAAAAAAAAATAAGAATTTTGTATAAATTTTGTTCTCCTCCTTAATTTCAACCAAGAAAATATTGTAGCGGCCACCCCACATTTAGTCATACTAATCCAATGTACTTTAAATCCACTTTCAATGTTTATTTTACAGGCATGGCCTTCATGATTTCTGGATGGGAACTTTTGCTTTTCAATTTCCCACAGAAAGCATCTACAGACAGTATCAATGCATGCATCCAGATTGGCACTCAAGGTGTTGGATTATGGATAATGCTGATTACATTGACCCAGGCTAAGTGATGTCATTTATCCAAAAAAACCTAACCTCTCTATGTAAATTGTGTTAAACAAGTGCACCCTTAAAGAACTAAGAGACTTAGCAGTGTCTCCATGACCATTTGTGTCTTGAGTAGCAGGATTAGATAGCTCTGGATTAAGCAAACATAGCGTGACCTTGTCCTAGTTTTTAGGTCATGTATAGGAGAATGGAATTATGTTATTAATAGCGAGCCTTTCTTGATTACAAGATATATGTTTCTTTTATGATATCGTAAATTAACTTGACGTGCTGATCAATATACCGTTCTATCGCTATATTTCCGGCAATACCTTGGTGTATTTCTTACAGTAAGAAGGCTAATGGCATTGTACAAGGAAAAAATATACCCTTGTGAACTGTAAAAATTTTTCCAGCAAAATTTGTTATTTTACATAACAATGTTATCTACATTTGGTAATTAGAAAGGGTTGGTATTATGAAAAACAATTTCTACTGCCTATGTGTTTTTACTATTTGTTAGGATTTAATAAGCAAAGATAGACTAGATGGTGACAAATGGTATTATTACTGCATAAATACAGTATGTCCAGAGACCTTGTTTTAGTTGGTTTATGGCATTTTAGACTAAATGTCAGCTATGGTTGTGATAGCTTTTAGCATATCTGAATTTAATAATCAATTAAATCTTTCTTTATGGCTTTGTCATGTATTGTAAACTTAAATAAACTATTTTCTTTTGTATGCATTTTTTTCGATTATGTCCTTTTAGTGGCCCTGCTGGTCTGCACAGCAGGTAAGACATAAGTGACATATAAGGGAGCCCAAACATATGAACTTGCTTTGCAATCAACCTTCTGGTCCAATGGTGGACCTACGGGCACTTTAGTTACTGGGACATTTGGGTGCTTCACGTTAGCGCTCCTTTGTCATATTGCTTGTTTTCTAAGCATAACCCCAACATTACATTTAGTAAGAGTCAGTTCTTTGTCAAATACTAAACCTCCAAAGAGTTGCCTATTTATCATAGAAAGGACAAATACTTAATGATGAAAACTGGTCTATAAGAGTCATCACATTTATGATTAGCTTTGAAATCCAGATATCCTTGCATATTAATAGGTCATGGAGAATGATGTATTTAAATGAATTAGAATTTCCAATGCCCTTGAATACATAAGTCACCACAACAAGAAAACTAACAGCATTAATGATGTGTTCAAGTATTATAATCACCCTTTATTTATAAAAAAATATGTATTTCCTAAACAAATATCTGCACTTTCTTCTCTCATGAACCCTTACAGAACACTCAGGACAATAAACATCTATCTATTCTTTTTTTATATGGTAGTGCCCCCATGTCCAAGGCAAAAAAGAACCATATGGTACTTTATGTTTAATTCCCAAATTAGTTCCATAAAACAGGCATAATGCACAATCATGTTCCACTGCAAGAGGTAGACGATGGGGTTGTATGGATACACAAAAAGCACCTCTGAGACAACTTGTGTCCATTGTCCTTCCATGGACCTGACCCAAGAGAAAATTATATTGGCATATATTTCAGCAACCATAGGAAGGGAGTAGTTGGTGTGAAGTAGTTTATAGGTCAGTCATGTAGCTGCTGTGTCTGCTTATTCGTAAGGTTAAACAATGAAACTGATTATTTGCCAAATATTCATCTGTTCCCTAATATCTTATTTCTTATAGAATGTTCAAAAATGTCCTTCATTAATGCCTGTTTAGATTCTCTCTGTTTAGGGTATTTTGTCATCAGTACCGTTTACCGAAAAATAAAGGTGTTTTTTTCTCTATATTCTTGTATTAAATGTTGTGTGCTGAGCTTTGTTAGGAACTTAGTAACAAGGAGACACTTAGTCAGACATCAAATGCAGAGGATAAAACATTGGTACCAAAATAAGGTTGTTGGTAGTAAGCATATGGTGTGCCCAAGCCACAGGTTCTCCTGCTTTTAGAAAAAGAATGACAGACAGAGCAGATCAAGGTGATGCCAAGGGTCGGGAACCTGATAGGTGGAGAGAAGAAAGCTGCCACTCGTTGGGCTGCATGGGGACAACATCAAGGCATAAAACAGGAAAAAGCCATGACAAACTCTGAAATGGTAAGCCAGTTCCCCAACTTGCGCTTAGACCACCCATCATTGGTTCTGTAACCCTTGTATTACATGAATGCAATGCAACCCAGCTATCATACACACCAATAGATGAATAGCTGCTCCACCCAAGCATAGACCAATTCTTCCAACAATCAAAGTAAAAAGACAACCCTCCATGGACACCAATGTTGCTAGAGTTACCAACAAAGTTATCAGTGAAATAGAAAATAGCATAAGGCATAAATCACCTGGTTGTGCTATGTACATTTTATAAGCAGTATTGATGTATGGCTTATGTTGTTCTATTCCAGTAATTATTTACTGGATTTAGTTATTTTAAAAAAACACAAGACTAAAATAAAAATCCTGATAAAATAAAAATTCATAAAAGCTGTTAGCTATGGATATGAAGACACTCAAGGTGAAAAAAATCAATTGCATACTAACAACATAGGCCTCCACCATAATTTATCACAGCCTCTTGCTAAGGTTGTTCTATGTAATCTGCTGAATGTAACACTTAAAAATAAGCACCATGATCCAAAACATTCTTTAGAATAGTATGGAATGCCCAATCTTGTCCCAGAAATAATTCTGTATTCATGTAAAAATGTGCCTCATTCATAAGTGAATGCTTGTCATATGACACAAAGGCAGGCATTAATAGGTCATTGCAAAATAAACACTTTTTAAAAGTTTAGGTTTTTGTTTTATATGATTAAGGAAGGAATAAGATTAAACTTTGAATGTTTTATAAATCAGGCAGGGGTAGCAAAACATATTATTGATAATCACTACAACCAACGTGAACACATTCCATTGACAACCGTTATTCTTTCAGTCAATGCATCATCCATTTAAAGATGACTTATCACATTCCTATGTATTTTCATGATTACAGTAATCTATTGTGTTGCATGGTATAAAAGGTATTTAAAATCCAAGTAGATTACAACCATTGCATCTTCCAGGTCTACATTGTGACTTAGTTTCATTTAAAAACAAACAAGCAATTCATGTTGATTCCTAATAACGATATTGCTGCATAGAACAATTTGCTGTTAGGATCTCTTAGCAAGCCTCCAAACAGTATCCCCATTAAGCATGTTTGGCTTACAAGCGTAAAATTGATCCTTAAAACATATATTAAAACAAATATAAAGAAACACAGAACAATAGAATTTGATGGCAGATGGGAACCATTAGGGCCACCTATTCTGCCATTTTTTTCTGATGTGAAAACTCAAACCGTAAACAGTTGTTGGCCTCGTCTTAGATTCAGGGTAAACATATCACTATCCCATGCATGTTACCTTGCTATATTAGACCCTACCATTTCTGCTGGGCAGCTGTTTCACTTATCTACCACATTATCAATAAAAGTCAATCCATTTTCCTCATCTCACTGGCTGCCTCTACTGAAAGAAAGAAGCCTACTTAATTACACTCCTGCACTTAAATTTTTTTAAATTGGTTTACACCATTTAGCTAATGCACATGTGATTTGCAGCATCTGCGAGGGATTTCAGATATTGAGTAGTATGCATATATTGGCCTTGTTGGCAGACATGCAGTAGATGAAACACATTTGTTGGGAGTTCTACAGCAAATAGTTATTACCTGCCGAAAACATGTTGGCTTCTGAAATAGTTGAAACATACAATTAAACACAATACAACCCAAAGTACAATAAAAAGGGGATGAATACTAGGACCATATACTTATGTGTGTAAGACCAGAGAAGGGACCAAGTATGCTTGCAGTTTTCAGGGAAAAGAATAGACTAGATTCTGCTGTCAAATTCCATATTACTATAATGCAGATTCATAGGAAAAGAACTCCTAGTATAGATGGTACGGGCTAATTAAGCAGGAAATATCAACAATGTCAGGGACAGATTGTCTGAAAATTCAGGTCTACATGCTATTAAAAAAAAGTGTCACATTACAAGCATCCATACTATTTTGAGAGTCTGCTTATTTGCTTTGTTAATGTAACCTACATTGCATTATCACTGACTGTGTTTTCCTGATCTGTGATTTAAATAACTCCATTGACACCTTTATCATACACCTTGAAAAGATGACACTGCTAAGAACTTTCTTGAGACATTTCAGTTCAGTTGATAAAGATCTGCTTTCTATAGCACAGCTTATGAGTGAAATCTGTAAAATAGGTCTGTTGTGTTATTCTCCCCTAGTGGAAATCAATACAGTGTGTCTACGTCTACAAACAATAAACATATGCATAGATATATCTGGTTTTAATTAATGCTTGCTTTTTTGTTGCATAAACCAAACACAAATAACTGGAGGGCAAAATAACATCTATTATTATTATTATTATTATTATTATTCTGCCTGCTCTCAAAGCTCCCTAAAATTATTTGCAGGACTGTACAGATGCTGAAGATTGATTTTCCAGTGCTTTTTAGTCTGGCATGAATTGTGCCCAGATAGACATTGTTTCATTAATGATACATTTTTTTCTTACGCAACCTGTTTAACATAATAGGTAAAAATAGCTGTTCATTGCAATAAAGAACACCTGGGTTTCTGTACACTGTGTCCTCAATAGACGTCTTTAGAGCATGTGTTCTTATTTTTATAAATGCTACATTGCAATGCAATGTTAAAACGTTCACAATTAATTGATGTGTTCAATGTACATGTCATGTATATTTTTTTCTAAATGGACATAGCCACTAAATTAATGATAAAATACATGTATCTGTGTACTATTACAGGTCAGACAATTTAATTTTTGCTTATTGGTATTAGGGTGGCCAATATTAGTGGTATATTTCAGAGTCCTGTTTATGATAGTTGTAATCAGTGGCGTAACCAGAGTTACTATTGTCCGGGCAAGAATAAATATGTATATATATATATATATTGTGAGATAGGTCTGGGATCGCCCCTCGCTGAGGTCAAAGGACAAGTGCCCGTCTTCATTCAAACCAGGCAAACAGCAGTAAGTCCGTGCAATCTGACACAGGGTCAGGTTTATTAGAAAGGTTGCAAAGACAAAAGAAATATAACAACACAGCAACAAAAGAAATACCTTGTCTGTCCGGCTCTTACTATACAAGGGATGTCCCTTACTACCAGCTGGAGAGCTTCTCTCTGCCAACTTAATATGTCCAGCATCCTTTACTCGCATGTCTCTCCCACAGACAGGCTTTCTGTGTCCTCAGCCAGAGAGCTACCTGCCCTCCTGGCTTTCCTTTTATATCCGCCCTCTCATTCACCTAAATGAATCACCTAGCAGGTGGAAGACTCTGGTGTTACTTCACATAGGAAAGGAATCTAGGAGAAACATACCTTCCTTCCACCACCAATCCTACATGAATGTCACAATATATATATATATATATATATATATATATATATATACTGTGACAAACCCTGTAGCATGAGGGCCACACATGTCACTTTTCAGGGGTCCTAAGCACAGTCCTCTAGGGCAATCAGAGTCAGGAACAGCAGCTTTGAACAAAATAGCGCTTTATTTTTAATCGCTCAAACCCCAAAACCAAATCATAAACCGAAAACCTAGCTCCCAATTGGAGCCCTCTCTAAGTAAACTACGCTGGTCCAGACTGACCAGCCTAATCACCCACTATCTCAACCTCCCAGCCAGACCCAGCTACACCAGGCTCTGGAAAACCTCCCCCAGACAGCACGCACAATGTCCAGGCAGGTATTGCCTCACTTGGCTCAGGGATGATCTTGTTCAGGGCCTCTCCTTGCCCTGGGAGCTCAGGGAAACGTCCTCTTCCCCCAACAGTCTCTCTGAGTATCAGGCTCCAGGGGTTTTTAATGTCCAGCACCTGTGCCTGATGCCTGCCTCATAGAAATCCCGTACTGGATCCTGCAGACTTCTAGCCTCCTGGAAAAGCCGGCATGGATTTTCCACAGAATGGGGGAATGGAGCATTGGCCCACCCTGCTCTCCAATTGCTCCACCCCAGGGACCCATATGTATAATCTGCATAGCAGCTGTACTCAGATGCCATGCTAATCATCTCCCTGGGGTTCACACTGTCACAATACATACACACACACACGCCCACACACACAAACATACACTGCCCTTACACACGCCTGCCTGTACACAGATGTATGCACTGTCCATTTACACTCATATACACTGCTTTTACACACACCTGCTAATACACACATATACACATACACTGCCCTTACACACGCCTGCCCATACACACACATATGGACTGCCTATCTACACATATACACTGCCCTTGCACACACCTGCCCACACACATAGACTGCCCTTACACACATATGCACTACCCATATACACACACATATACTGCCCTTATACATATGCACTACCCATATACATACACATATACACGTCTGCCCATACACACATATTCCCATGGAGACTCCCACTCCCCGATGACCAGGGCCGGTTGAGGAGATCATAATTCGTGCACCCGCCTTGGCACGGCCCTGAATACTGGCCCAAAATAACTACTACTAGTAATAGTTATTTTAGTACAGAATCTTAAAGCTTAGCAATTAATAAATTCCTTACCATATTTATCAACCCTACAGGTCTGTAGTTTTCAGGCTCTGATTCTGCTTTCTGTGTATGGCTTCAACATATGTGATGTACCAGCCGTCAGATTTAGAATGCCATAAAAATGCTAAATAGCAGTCATGAATGATAAAAAGTAAGGTAAAAACTCAACTTCTTATTATCTGCTTTACACATTCAGTTAAGTTTGCTTTTACAGTAGTAATTGTGTGTCGATTTTATGTCCAATATTTTAAACTTTCCGAATAAGAAGGAACATCATCCAGAAACATATATTTCTCATTATCACCATTTATTCATATATACTTACTATTGTATTGCAATTAATACAAAACACATATACAAGACCCTTTTATGCAAATATGTGACATTTAGAAATGCCATATTATTTAATTTCCATATAAATAAGTTGACAATTTGATATCTATTGCCCCAAAAAAAACAATTTAGTATAATCTCAATTCTAATGCTAAACTTTCTCTTTTTCGGTCTTATGAATGTAAATATGTTGAAGCAAAATGTATTTATTAATGCTTGTGGGCAAGAAAGGTTAGGAACTAATATTCATCTGCAGGATAGTTTAAAGTTTTATGTTTTATTATGTCATTTTTTTAAACTTTATATTGTATTTGTAGATGGACATGTATAATAAAGCCAACAGTCAAAAGAACATAAATCTTTGTATTTTATGTAACCCAACATACTATGAATAAAATAAAAGTATTAGAAGGAGGATGTCTTTTCTTCTTTAAAACAAAAAATGGCTTAATGATGAAATTCCAGGGCCATTATTATTATAAACAAGTTAGCATGGATCTCATATTGATCCGCAGTGTTTGCGTGCCAGGGATGAATGGAATAAATAATATATGTGATTGTGCCAGGATTGGTACCTTGCTTAAGACCATGCGTAGCAAAGCCCACAGGGGTTATAATGGGCGAGAGTGGGTCCTGGCTGGGATACAGAGTAGTTCTAAGCCTGGAGGCATTTTTGAATGAGGAGGTTGTTGTCGTTTTTACCCCCCCCCCTGTAAGTGTGTATTTTTGTCACATTCGTGGGGCAACAGCTTGCCAGGTATCTAGGGGGTTAATGCTGTGGTGAGAGCATTTGGTGGCAGGGCCGGCCCAAGACATAGTGCCACCTGGGGCAAAGTTTGAAATGCCGCCCCCCCTGCCGACGCCACTGCTCATTATATACCCTTCCTCTCCCTACCTTCTCATTATCTACCCCCTCCCTCCCTATTATCTACCCTATCCCCCCCCTTTGTACTTCACTTACCTTCCAGCAGTCCTGCGGCGAGTCTCCCTGCTCTGCCGCAGTGCGCGCTGCTTCACTGCTGAGCGCCGGAAATGACGTCATATTCCGGTGCTCAGCATTACAAGCCGGCACCGAGACCGAGCTAGAGGGCTTGCAGAGGAGAGGGATAAGCAAAAACCCTCTCTCTCCTCCGCTTAAAAAAACAAAAACAACCGCCCCCCCCCAAAAAAAAACATCACTTGGGGTGTGTGGTGGCAAAGTGCCGCCTCTTCAAAAGTGCCGCCTGAGGCAATTGCCCCACTCTGCTCCATGGCAGGGCCAGCCCTGTTTGGTGGTACACTTGATGGGAAGTCCCTGATGGTTGGAGCATGGAATCTCAAGGCTGAGTTTGGGCATTCTGATATGTCCTTCCATGATTTGGTGTGGTACCTGGATAACTTAGCATGTTTAAGGGGTTTCCGGTGTATATGATTTCTTAAAGTTAATTATTAATGTTATTTATTGGTGTTCAGTTTTGGTAGTCAATGCCCCTGTTAACACACCTATGTTTTAGTTTAAGTGGTGCTGCAATAACTAATGTTACAAAAATCGGATTTGGCCTTTTCAAACGTAATTCTGGTTGTCTTTATTGTTATTGTTAATTTAGCGTGAGGGCCTAGCATGGAAAATTGAGGCTACATCAGTCGTGTTAATAAGACCCTGTTAGATAATGAACCTACTTAACGGAGTAGGCTACATTCATTATAAATCACGAAGACTGCTGACTGAATGTAATGCTTCAAAGCATACAATTAAGTCCAAATGCTGTGTCCTAAAATATTTTATGCTTATTGCTGATTCTTACTCAGAAATGATTACATTGGTTTAGCAGTGACACAGAGCTAATTCTTATTAAATAAAGACCCGATGACTTTTTTATAGGAGTAAAATGAAACAATTAAGGTTCCTTTTGCATGAGTTCCAAAACAGGAAATGTGAAACTTTTCAACGATGATTTAACTATCTGTATGTTAGCAAATGTCACCTAATTTATAAATAAATGTTCACTATGAAAATAAAAGTATTTTATAGGTATTTTTACTGGTGCTTACTAATCCATAGGATATATTGATTTAGTTCCGAATGGGATTAGATATTAAAAATGGTGATTTATTTGGACTTAACTTAGTGAGCAGCTGGTCTAATGAAGGGCTATTTTTCACAAGCTGAAATAACATAGTTTTTTTTGGTGGCTTACACTACCAGTTCTCAATTTTATCCAACATCAATGTCAGGCTTCATTCAGGCTGTGGAGCTGCGTCTCGCTAGAGTTCCCCACTCTCGCTAGAGTTCCCCTTTTGCTCTAATCCATTCCTGGATTTCCATATGCTCTCTTCTGTGCATCTGATGCCTTGATTCCAGTTCTGCTCTTTGCTTCAGCTCTGTTTCCTTTATAAGGTGTGCCCCACCCATTTGTTATGTTTGTCTTAGTCAGCAGTCTAAAGGTATGTCCTTCTTGGTTTTGTGTTTAGATTCAATGTTTAGTTTGTTTATTAATAATTCAGTAGGCAGGGTTTAGCGCTAGGGCCCACCGAATATTGGAGTACTTTGGCGTAGTGGTGGGTTAAGCATACTATGGCCATATGATGTGACTGAATCTCCAATTGGTATCTTATAGTCTTAGGCTAGTTCCTGTATTAATGTGTGTCTGTCTCTTATGTTATTTTTTTAATACTATTATTTCTTGTTTTATATAGCGCTACCCAATTTCATAGCCTGTTCCTTTGCCCTCTATTCCCTGAATCATCTGAGGATCTTGGTTCCTCTCTCCTCTCCCCATGTCCCAGTTAAGATATCCTATCCTTGTTTAAAGGAGAAGTGTCTGAGGATCTCGGCTCCTCACTCCATCCCCTGTGTTCCTTGTTCCCTGTCCTTTGTTATATCATCTACATGTATGTCTTGTCTGGCTATGTTTCTTGCTTGGTCTCTCTGTTTCAGCTGTTACTCTGCTTAGCTTCTGTACTCCCAGCCTGCAGCATCCTGCACATGATCCCAGTGGTATGTCGCATGCCTGCTCCAGGGTGCTTGCAGGATATCACCAAGTTCTGCTTTGTTCTGGACAACATCAGCTGCTACGTCAGGGGCCTGGTATGTGGCCGCACAACCCTAGATGCCCTAGATGCCCTGTCCGACTCTGCAACTGCACAATAACTCCTGAACACAATCTTTGGGTGCTCTGGGTCATTACAGTGGTCTGTATGGACCCAGTCCCTGACAATAAAATGATAATGTAATTCAGTCTTGGATGAAATATTTGTATTTAGAGAGGTTGGTTTGTATTGTAAACCAGAGTTTATCCTAAAAGGGAGGCCAGTTTTATTATTTGTGGAATAACAAAGCAAACTTCATAATACCATTGTGATGACAAATGCTCCTACATAGTCTTTTTCAAATCCCAAAGACTTGGCACACCAATTTTTATTTACTTTATTGATAGCTTTTACACCAACCAAATGTGGTAAAGTTCTTGGCTCTTTCTGCGTAGAATCTGATATTTTCATCTTGGTTTACCGACAAAAGGCAATGCTCACCCTCCACCCCCAATCTACTCTCCATAACAAAGCAAGGGAAAAGGACATGCCGTTTATCGCCTATGCAATTTTGCCCACTGACACTTCGCAATATAACAGCCTGATTCCCAGTGGTGGACATTTCACTACATCACAACCTGATTCCCAGTGACAAAAGTTTTGTAAAAGTAATGAACATAAGTGCAAAAATAGTGGGTGGCAATGTCGCAAGTCTTTTCTCCTGCTAAAGGATTTCTAGCTACAATCTCTTTGCCATGTTACTAAAAAGGAATATAGACATATTATTTATTTATTTCAAACACCTGCATTGCCAAAATGGAAAGCTAAGAATGTATTTTCTTCTATCCAAAATATCATCAAAAAATATAATTCTAGGCTAGATTTGACATTTTATCTTTGTAAACAAGCCTGCAATTTACCGTCATGAAAATCATCTAATGAAATCTGAATAATTTCAGGCATTTAAGAAGAAGAAAAACAACCTCACGGATGAAAGATGTATTCAATCCTCACAGTCAGTGGGCCGAAGATCAATCATTGAATAAATATACGTGTCTTAAACCATACATTTTTGCAAGGTTTCCTATGCACTCTAAGGATTCTTGATACAGATATGGAAATGAGGACACAAACTGTCATGTTTGATTTTTAGCTCACTGTTACATGTACAGCTGAGCAGGTTGGAGCTGACTCAAGACAGGAAAAGTGAGAGCCAGAGCTGACTCAGACTTTAGCCTCTCATTTAGTATGCAGGATTTTCTGTGGTCCAGTACAGCTTGGCTTGGTGAAAACCAAGCTTGAAGATTAGGATAGCTTAGGCTAAGCTTGTGTCATGCCAGTAGCTGACTTGCCTTTTTTTGATTACATGTACATACATGTTTGCATAATTGTACATACCTACCTGTTAAATTGCGCCTGAACATGTTAGAACAGCATATGCCAGAGAGTTCCAGAATCCTACATACAGCTATTTTGATCTCGTTAGTACATGACAGGTACAGGTACATCTCTGATCCTTGCAAATACACAGCAATCATCCATAACTTTATGACCACCTGCCTAAAATTGTGTAGTTCCACCTTTTGCCGCCAAAACAGCCCTGGCCCGTTCAGGCATGGACTCCACTAGACCTCTGAAGGTGCCTTGAGCTATCTGGCACCAAGACTTTAGCAGCAGATCCTTTAAGTCCTGTAAGTTTTTTCGAAGTGGGGCTCCATTGATGCATCCTGATGCCATGTGTTCTCCAGGTAAGCAATGCACATGCATCCGGTCATCCACATGATGTAAAAGAAAACGTGATTCATTAAACCAGGCCACCTTCTTCCATTGCTCTGTGGTCCAGTTCGTATGCTCACATGCCCATTGTTGGCGCTTTCAGCAGTGAACAGGGCTCAGCATGTTCACCCTGACTGGTCTGCGGCTATGCAGCTCCATGCGCAACAAACTGCAATGCACTGTGTGTTCTGACACCTTTCTATCAGAACCAGCATTTACTTTTTTTTCCCAGCAATTTTTACTACAGTAACTCGTCTGTTGGATTTGGCCACGCAGGCCAGCCTTCACTCCCCACACGCATCAATGAGCCTTGGCATCCCATGACCCTGCCGTTGGTTCACCGGTTTTCCTTCCTTGGACCACTCTTGTTATGTACTGACCAGTGCAGACAGAGATCACTGCACAAGAGCTGCAGGTTTGGAGATGCTCTGACCCAGTCATCTAGCCACCACAATTTGGCTATTCAATTTGGTCAAATGTTCACTTGCTGCCTAATATTTCCCACCCACTGTGGTCATAATGTTATGACTGATCAGTGTATATATATATATATATCATTTCGAACAAACTAACAAAGCACAGAAATCACCTTGCATTTTCCATTATTATCACTGCTTTTCTACATCTGACGACATGGTATTTACAGCCACTGGAGAATATCACTGCTGGGATCTGAAATAATGTAGGGCATAAGACTGCTTGTGCTAAAAGGGAGATCATGTATAGCGTGTCCTAGAAATAAATATTCCATAATACTTTGAATATTTAATTATAAGTATCTAGAATATTTCAAAAGAAAAGTGCTGAAACTGGAGCAAGTGTTACAACAGTAATACAAAAACAATAATAATAATACAAAAAAACGGTTCAGGGCTGGGAGTAGTCTTTGAACGAAGGTGTAGGCAGCAACACAAACCGTGCCAGGAACCGTGACTCTTTGAAAAAGCCATTTTTTGGGTGAAACACGTTGTTTTATGCATTTTTGTTTTATTTAATAAAGCTTTGGATTATTCTTATTTTTGGACCTACATTTTCATTTTTATCCTGACTTTTATCCTGTTTTTTTATTATGATTTTTATCTCACCATTTCTTTGGTGGGAAAAATACCATCCATACTGATGAGGATTGAGCAACCTTTATTTGCTCTCACAAAGGGGAGTACTTTTTCATTTCTTTAAAGTAGACTTGGGGGCCGGCCAACTCTTCGTGTTCGTCCTCGTCTTTGTGGGGAAAAAATCTTCATATTCAACGGATCGATTATAAAAAGTTTTTTTTCAGAGCAAATGCTCTAAAAAACTCCTCTCCTTATATAATCTGACCTCAAACAGAGATCGGATTATAACACTAGAATCCAGATCCCCCGCAACGCTGCAGGGGACCTGGATTCCCCTCACTGTCAGCCGGTGGGTGTCCGTGCGATGCGCACAGACAACTTCCGCCTCTCCCCTCCACTTCTGCTCCTACGATGCAGTGGCAGCATCACATGATGTAGAAGCCCCAGCGTAAGTGAAGGTGAATAACGGAGGCTGTCTGTGCACATCGTGCAGACCCCCACCGGCTGACAGACAATCGAGGTCTCTTGCAGAGGATCATCCTCTCTGTTAGCTGGTGGGGGTCTGCGTGATGTGCACAGACAGCCTCCGTTACTGCCCTTCACTTACGCTGAGGCTTCTATGAAGCTGCAGTGAAAGTGCCTGTCAGCAACGGAGGTTCACAAAACACCAGGGAGTCGGGAGAGAGGCAGAGTGGTGTATGGGAGGGGAGATGAGTGAGGGGTGTATGGGAGCCACCCTCCCATACACCACTCTGGCTCCTCCCCCTCCCATACACCACTCTGCCTCTCTACCCGGCTCCCTGGTGTCTTGTGAACCTCCGTTGCTGACAGGAGGCAGAGTGGTGTATGGGAGGGGGAGGAGGCAAAGTGGTGTATGGGAGGGGGGAGGAGGCAGAGTGGTGTATGGGAGGGGGGGCAGAGTGGTGTATGGGAGGGGGGGCAGAGTGGTTTATGGGAGGGGGGAAGAGGCAGATTGGTGAATGGGGAGGGGGGAGAGAGGCAGAGTGGTGAATGGGGAGAGGGGAGAGAGACAGAGTGGTGTATGGGTGAGTTATAGTGGTATATGGGGGGTATAATGAATTTCAGGGTAGCAGAGTGGTGTATGGGGGAGTTAGAGTGGTGTATAGGGGTAGGTAGAGTGGTGTATGGGGGTATAATGAATTTCAGAGTGGCATATCTGGGGGAGGCAGAGTGGTGAATCAGGGAGTATAATGGATTTCAGGGTGGTGCAGGGCATTTATGGGGGGCAGAGTGGCATATCAGAGTGCACAGTGGCATATAGGGAGGTATAAGGCATAAATGGGGGCGAGTGGCATATTGGAAGTTATAAGGCATATCAGGGGGCACAGTGGCATATAGGGGGTATAAGGCATATCGATATTAGGCATATCAGGGGGGCATAAGACATATCTGGGGGTAAAAGGTATATCAGGGGGCTCAGTTGCATATCACTGGCATATAGGGAGTATAAGGCATATCGGGGGCACAGTGGCATATCAGGGGGCACAGTGGAATCTCTGGCATATAGGAGGTATAAAGCATATATGGGGCAGAGTGGCAAGCTGGGGGTCAGATGTGCATAACTGGGGGCAGTTTGGTAAATAAAAGAATATAAACAAGGCTTTTTTCTCATAGTTTTTATTAAATATGAAAAATAGTTAACATATGAATTAATATTTACTAATAACTTTGTATTAAAACCTAGTTTGAGAAACACCGTGTTTGGGTTCTTGTAGCTTTTATTATTATGTCAGTAAAATAAGAAGGTGAATAGAGAGAGGCCATTGCAATAAAGAGATGAAAGTGTAAATTGTACGTTTTTTATTACATTATTTTAAATTTAACAAAATTGCATTTTTTTATCCGATTAATCGATTAATTGAAAAAATAATCGGCCAACTAATCGATTAATAAAATAATCGTTAGTTGCAGCCCTACATATAACCATAGGAGACCATGAGTAAATTGTTATAATATAGTAAAAGAAAACAAGTCTTTTTAGACATTTTAGCATGTCATCCAAAATGTAAAAGAAATAAAATAGCATATATGTCATTAAAATGGCATGCACTTTCTCCTCTATCTCTCTTTCTCTTTTAGTCTTTCACCCCATTGCCTATGTAATTTTTGTCTTATAGTTTATATAGATTATGAACATCAAATTGTTAATTGAGATTGCATAGTGAAATACTGTATGGGCTGTCAATAAGGAAATAATTTTGACAAGTTCCACTTAAAATGAATGTTTTAAGCATTTATTTTGCAATGTATAATTATCTATTTTAAAATATATCTCCATATGGTCTTACTTGTTTTGTGTAATATTGAACCAAAAATATCCTTTCTTTTTGTTTCTTCAGAGAATGCAAACAAATTAGAAGAATCTGCCAATAGTAGTCCCTGTTCTGAACATTATGATAATTACTGTGTACATGGCAAATGTGAGCATCCTGATAACACACTGAAGCCATCTTGCAGGTAAGTACAATTTAGAAACATTTCCACTGTTTGTTATGCTCCAAAGATCAATGTCTAAAACAAATGTAAAAAAACTAGTCACTTCATTGTAACCATATAAAGATATGTCAAGCCCTTTGATCCTATGTAAAGCAATGACCATGAAATAACAAAAGCAAATGTGCATAGGCCTTTCATCTTAAAAAATACTCTCTATTTTAGATTTGTCATAATGTGTAATTTGTACACGACTGGAACTGGATGTGCCAGCGGATTATGTCTTTAGATTTTTTTTGACTTTTACAGTTTAAACTTTTACAGTTTTTTAATACCTCATCAGCCTTAGATACCAATTAATTCTGTGTTGCAAATGCTAATTATTAACATCCAGATTAACATTTTACCTTAAGTGCTTTTGACAAGTGCTGGTACCAAGTAAGCTTTTCTACTGAAGGGCATACCAATCAGGAAACTGGGATTTAAACCAAATTAAACGCTTGTGTGTTCTAGTTATTTTTGTTCATTGTTCATCGCCTTTAAATTATATTAAATACCATTATTTTACTGATGTCAACCAGCGACAAAAGGAGGAGACCAGGTCTGGGTTTAGCTGTTGCACTTCTATGTACAAAAACTATATTTTGAAACCTATAATAACTCTTAAACTAGAATTGATGCTTCATAAAATTAGTTTGAAGACACATTTACAATATATATTGCTCATCCAAATGTGCAAAATACACAAAATATCAGCACGTTACTGAGCTAAAAAGTCATACCTGAATTTCTGATACAATTTGTGTAAAAAAATCTAGAATCTTGTACATAGAAAGGGTGAAAATACCAACATTTGTCTAGTTTTTTTTAAAAAATATGGTTTGATGTAGGACATGGGGGCAATATGACTAGATGCTAAAATTGCAAGTTGAAAACTTGAATTGCACATGTCCCAAATGTGGCATTTTAGCCCCTAAATAACCTGACAAACCCATGCATGGGCAGTATCACTGTAGTCAGGACATGTTGCTTAACACATATTGGGGTGTTGTTTGGCAATGACATATACCAGCAGCTGTAAACTTACACCTAAATTACAATGTGCATGATAAAGCAAAGTGTGGTAGTACAATTAGCGCATGGAAAGGGTTAGTACCAGCATTTGAAATACCTTGGGGTGTTTCATTTTTAAAAATATGTGGTTTGATGGGGGTGAATTGCATTGGCTTGCTTCACTGATGTCCCAAATAGCACATGGGGCAGAATGACCAGATTTGAAAAAAAAATGTTTTGACATAGGAAAACACTACTTGTACTCATTGCCCTATAACTTGCAAATAAACCCCCAAAACATAAAAACATTTCTAAACTCAGGACAAATAGTAAATATTCTTCAAATAAAAGTGAGCAAAAGTGTCTTTTTTAATTTTTTCATCATATTTGTTATAGTAAATTAGATGATATGATCCAAAAGTAGTATCTGAAGAAAGCCCTTCTTATTCTGAAAAACAGCAACAATATATAACTCGTATGTGTACTCTAAATGGGAGAGAAGAGTTACAGTTAAACATAAGCATCACAAAAAAATAAAAAAACAGCCTGGTCCTTAAGGTGTTAATGCAATAGTTTTATTTGCTTTTATAATACACATATTTTGTTTTTTCCTTGTTATTACCAGATAAGCTTTAATAACTGTTAAGAATGTTTGAGTAATCAATAAATTCAATTTATTAAAAAGTTCTAGAAAGCTTACTATATGGGGTATTTTGTATAGATACGCTTGCTTATAAATATGTATTGCAACATCTTTATTTATTCTAAAATGAAACTTAAAAGGAATGATTCCTTTTGTGTTATATAACTTCAATTAGACTTTGAAACTGAATTCTGCAATTATTTTGCAGGTACTAATTCTCAGTTGCATGAAAGGAAAGGATTGTCCTTTCAAAAATATGTTTATGCCCTTTTAAAATGCCAGTCTAAAAGATAATGCCAGTCAAATATTTATCCTTTACCTTTCAACAGTCCTTGAAGCAGTGCCAGTCAACAAGTGACTTTGAAATGTGCATTTTGTTAATACAGACAATATTGCAGGTACAGAATATATAACTAAAATATTAGTTTGTGGTCCTTATTAATATACCATTCAGTGGAGTAACTACCGGGCCACCGTGACTTGTCCGTCCTCTCCATGTAAGTGAAGGGCCTGCAGATTACCTCTCCACCACTGGTCCAAAATGAGTCGGACTAGCTCTTTGTAAACAATCTTGGACCGGCATGGGGAGGAAGGAATACAGCAGGTCAAGTCACATTATGTGACCCTGCAGTAAAAACCAGACTGCTTACACAGAGTATTTGACTGCCAGAGAGGTAAGCCGCTGGTGAGGTAGGTGGTGCGAGAGAGAGTATGAGTGAATGAATGTACACCCTTAGGTACACCTGTTCAATTGCTTGTTAACACAAATGGCTAATCAGCCAATCACATAGCAGCAAACTGAGCATTAGAATGGGAAAGAAAGGCAATTTAAGTGACTTTGAACGTGGCATGGTTGTTGGTGCCAGACAAGCTGGTCTGAGTATTTCAGAAACTGCTGATCTACTGGGATTGTCAAGCACAACCATCTCTTGGGTTTACAGAGAAAGGTCTGAAAAAGAGAAAATATCCAGTGAGCAGTTGTGTGAACAAAAATGCCTTGTTGATGTCAAAGGTCAGAGGAGAATGGGCAGACTGGTTCGAGATGACAGAAATGCAACAGTAACTCAAATAACCACTCATTACAACATGAAAGCATGGATCCATCCTGCCTTGTATCAACAGTTCAGGCTGGTGGTAGTGGTGTAATAGTATTGGGGACATTTTCTTGGCACACTTTGGGTACCAATTGTGCATCGTTTAAAAGCGACAGCCTACCTGAGTATTGTTGCTGGCCATGCCCATCCCTTTATGACCACAGGGTACCCATCTCATCTCAGACTTCTTGAACATGACAATGAGTTCACTGTACTCCAATGGTCTCCACAGTCACCATATCTCAATCCAATAGAGCACCTTTGGGATGTGGTGGAACGGGAGATTTGCATCATGGATGTGCAACCAACAAATCTGTAGCAACTGCCTGATGCCATCATGTCCATATGGACCAAAAGCCAGGTTTTTCCAGTACCTTGTAGAAAGTATGCCATGAAGAATTAAGGCAAAAGGGTGTCCAACCTAGTACTAGCAAGGTGTACCTAATAAAATGGCCAGTGAGTGTATGTGAGAATGAGAATGTATGTATGGTATTTGTTACCATGGATTTGTAGGCGTTTGGGGGGCAATATGGCACAGACAAGCTGTTATAAGACATTGACAAGCTCTTTGGTGAAAAAATGGCACTGACCAGCTGTTTGGGGGAAAATATGACACAGACAAGCTGTCACGTTCTGCCCAGGCTGCGGAGCTGCATATCTGTCTTGCTTTAGTTTCTCTGTTTTGCTTCAATCCAGTCCTGGATTTCCTTTTGCTCTGTTCTGCTCTTCCATTCCTTGCTTCTGCTTCAGCTCTGTTTCCTTTATAAGGTGTGCCCCACCTATGTGTTCTGTTTGTCTCAGTCTTCAGTCTAAAGGTATGTCTCAGTGCTATGTGTTTAGTTTACATGTTTGGTTTGTTTCGTACCACTGTCAGCAGGGATTAGCGTTAGGACCCGCCGTCATTGGAGTACTTTGGCGTAGTGGTGGGCTAAGCATACTATGGCCATATCATGTGACGGAATCTCCAATTGTTATCAATCAGTCTTAGGCTAGTTTCTGTATTCATGTTTGTTTGTTTCTTATGTTCCTTTGCCCTTCTTCCTTGTATCATATGAGGATTCTGGTTCCTCTCTCCTCTCCCCATGTCCTAGTTAATATGGCCTATTTTTGCTTAAAGGAGAAGCGTCCGAGGATTCCGGCTCCTCACTCCTTCCCCTGTGTTCCTTGCCTTTTTCCCTGTCCTTTGTTGTGCCCTGTATCATGTATATCTTGTCTAGTAATGTTTATTCCTTGTCTGGTTCACTGTAGTGCCCTGTAACATGTATGTCTTGGCTGGTTATGTTTCGTGCCTGGTCTCCCTGTCCCTTGCTTGTTATGTTTCTGCTATACCCTTTGCTTAGCTTCCATACTCCCAGCGTGCAGCATCCTGCACGTGATTCAAGTGATATGCTTCATGGCTGCTCCAGGGTGCCTGCAGGATATATCTTCACTTCATTCTGGACTTCATCCGCTGCCATATCAGGGCGCTGGTGTTTGGCTGCACAACCCTAGGTGCTCAACTCCTGGGTGAGTGTGGTCACCCTGCAACCAGGCCCTGTCCAAACTCCACTACTGCACTGTGACTCCTGCATACAAACATCGGGCGCGCTGGGTCCTTTCAGTCATCTGCTTGGACCCAGTCCGTGACACAAGCTTCTTGGGTCACTGACAAGCTGTTTTTTGGGTAAAGACGGCCCAGGCAGGCTATTTTGGGGGCACTCACAACTGTTTGGGGGCAAAGGTGGCGCTGTGGGGTGTTACTCATGAAGTGGGGGTCCGGGGCAATTTTCTTAACTGGACCCTCCAGTGACTCCAGCCATTATATACACCTTAATGTATTTGATAGCTGAGAGTCCCCTTTAAATGTATGTGGTGTCTCCCTAGCCAAACCAATCCTTCATCCCCTAGTCAAGCACATCTTTCTGCATGTGATATACTTACTGACAGGGAGCTCCAATGATGGCTCTGCTGCGGGCAAGGATTTTTTCAGACTCTAGTGCACATGCGTGGCAAGGTCTGTTATTGATTTCAATGGGTTGCTTCCCTGGCACTCACAAGTGCCAAGAAATGTTGAAACAGGGAAGATGAGGGCAGCTGCTGCAACATGACTATAGCTTATGGATCAGGTAATTATTTTATGCATACTTTAAAATGCCTTCTTCTTTAATCGGCATGTCAGGGACATTAAACTGTCCCTTTAAGTCCTGGTAGATTCAAAAGAAACAGCTCAAAGCTTTATCCATTCCATTTGTGGTGACTGTGCGTACAATGTGTTGGCACCCTTCAAAGTATCACTTTTCCAGCAATTCAGGATTGCAGGCATCACTGTTATAAACACAAAGGGGAAATTGTGCAGAAAGTAAGGTATACTAGGTATAGATTTCCAAGGAATATTCTTGCTGTGAAAGGATGTCTGTGGATGCTTTATCAGAAGCTGGGTGAAATATTGAAAATCCCATCCACAGGAGATTCTGGTGAAAGGGTGCAGAATGTGGCACTTCAAGTGACATTTTCTAAAATGCTGCATGTATCATGATGTCGCAAGCAGTCATATATACATATATATGTATATATATATATACATAATGTATACATTGTCGAAAACTCAGACATAGGAGGAAGGTTTTTTTCCGCAAGAGTTTCATCTGTTACTAGTTACAAAACAAAAACAACTTGACAACAGTATAAGGCAATTTGAGACCAGTTTCATGGATGGAATAGGGTGACTTGCTTGTCATGCAACACATGCTGCTAGTATTATTGATATTCCTGGGTTCCAGTTTAGATGGAAACTTTTCATTTTAACATCCAGAAATGTTATCAGCTCTTAGTATTCACAACAAAAATACTTTGGTCATTGGTGGCGTATACTGAAAATTATTGTAATTATGGTAAGTAAAGGTAATGCAGCATTGGTTGGTTTAGTGTAAGGGGTATCATTTATTATCATGTTATTATTGTCAGGTATTATGGCAGTAAAATGAACTGATACAGCAACTTTACATTGTACGCAGAACATTCAGAAGATGTTTAATTAACATAACTTAAGTAAACATTAATTGTCATTGCAGATGTGATGCAGGCTACAGCGGATCACAATGTGAAAAGAAAGACTTCAATGTGTTGTATGTTGTTCCTGGTCCAGTTCGATTCCAGTATGTCTTAATAGCGGCTGTGATTGGAACCATTCAGATTGCTATCATCTGCATTGTCGTCCTCTGTATAACAAGGTTGGTGCTGCTTAAGTATTCTGTGAGAATGGTGTGAAGGACAAAATACATTTAACCTTCGTATTTACAGCTCAGTCCTTAGAGTTTTGGAATTTCTTTAATTAATATACGATAAAAAGAAAATAATTTGGGGTATCTGCCCTTGGCGCATTTTCAATGTAACGTATATGTAAATGTATACAAAAAAACATTTTACAATACAATATAATCTTGGCCACAACCCAGGATATACCTTTTAATGCAAACAAAACTAGGCAGGTAGCAGTTTTTGCCAATAAAAGACAACTCTCTGTATTCAGGTAGACCATGCCCCAATTTATAAACCATTTTCCTGTCTAACGCTTAATTCAAGGACACATAAACCTTTTTAAGTGTTCTTTTTATATTTTATGGGACAGACAAAAAGTGTCTTTTGCCTTTTCTTTTTGTATCTGTTATTCCACCTAATCTGTTGTAGTTCTACATATATAAATAAACATATATACATATAGAAATAAAAAAATGTTGACCAAGGGTACAATGTGCAGCAGGTATTAAATTCTATTACATTAACATTAAACTAAACCTCATTTTTGTTCAGTGAAACATTGGATTACTATGTCCACAGATTTATTTTTATTTTTGTAAATTTTGCATTGAAAATATAGTAATTGGTTAGGGATATGAAATGTAAACAGGGTTAGTTTGGGCTGAAAAACATAATTGTATAGCAAGAAGCATAAGGAAAGATAGATCTGGCATGCAGATATGCAACTGGGTATATGTGGAACAAATATATATATAATTGTTTTGGAAATAATTGTGAAATGCTGTATAAGGATTACCTTATCTGTCAGTATGAGGCTTTCGTATTGCATATATATAAATAGTATACACTTATATGCCAGTCCTTTTAAATAATCTACATTAAACCAGTAACTGTATAAAATAAATGTATCCTGATGTCGAAAGAGCTCATGATTTACAGCACATATGGAAACCTGCTCTCTATCACTACAACACTGCATTACTGCAAATACTAGAAGCAGACATGCTGGTCAGTCACAGTGCCTTATTTTCTCCTATTGATATACACACCTGGAAGCTCTTTGACTTTGGCCTAGAGTGTCCATGTGATGGAGCGTATAAACCCTTCTCCCTAACAAGGCACCAAGGGGTTAAAGCCCTATGGATGTACCTGTATATCCTATCCTTTAGGACATACTGCTGCTGCATGGGAAATCAGGGTGCCCTTTGACATTTGAAACCCGAGCGCCTGTAAGCTGTTAAAAAGGAATGCCTGATTGCACGATCAGACATTCGCTTCCGGGAGACGTCAACCGCATGGTCAGCATCTTTCTTGTCTCAACACACTGTGAAGAGCATGGTTCCAGTGGTCAAAACATCTCCAAGGATCACAGCTGGAGATTTGCAGAAGTTAGTAACGTCAAAAACTCTACAAAACTACAATCTGACATCACCTATATCACCACAAGTTGTTTAGAAGAGTTTCAAGAAAAAAAACTCTACTCTCATCCAAAAATCAAACAACGTCTTCAGTTTGCCAGACACTGCTGGAACTTCAAATAGGATCGGGTTCTATGATCAGATTAAACCAAAATAGAGCTTTTTGGCAATAAACACCAGAGGTGGGGTTGGCACACACCGTATGGAAAAGTACCTCATGCCCACATTTAAATATGGTGGTGGTTTTGGGGCTGTTCTTCTGCAAGAGGACCTGGACATTTTGTTAGTATGCATGGTCAAAGACAACCATGGCCACTCCAGTCCTCTAATCTGAATCCCATATTAAACCTATTGGGTGAACTGAAGAGGAGAGTACACCAGCATTCACCTCGCAATTTGCTCTCGAGAGATTCAGTATGGGGGAATGGTTTCAGATTCCAAAGGTTAAACAATAAAGATAATCTTTCACAGCATACTTTGCTCATGGTGCCAAATTTATTGGAGGGCTCTGTATATAAGAAGTTTCATTGGATCTACCAGGGTGCTTGTAGAGCCATTGAAGGAGCTTGCTGATGACAGCATGTGTGTCAGGAGCCATGGGCTTGAACCCGCGACCCTGCTTATGGTAGCTATTACACCTAACCTTTACACCACCACGTGGCTTTTGGGTCACTGGACTCTCTGCCTCCCCATGGGCATATGCCTGCCGGTTTCTGACTCATACCTGCCCATCATTCCTTCAATCAAGAGCCTGGTATGCTCCAAGGCTCTTTTCCAGAGCAGTGCAGTCCCTGGCTTTGTTTGCTGATCCTGGGTCTTTAGATCTGGTACTATGGCTTTGACCACTGACATGTGCTTTGACAACGATCTTGATTGCCTGTCTGTAAAGCGTTAATTTTGCCTACCTGGTTATCTCGACTTGTCTTCAGACCAAACCTGCTTCCTCCAGTCATTTCGCCTCGGCTTGTCTAATCCACGTAGGGGTGTACTCACTTTTGTTGCCAAGGTTTAGACATTAATGGCTGTGTGTTGAGTTATTTTGAGGAGACAGCAAATTTACACTGTTATACAGGCTGTGCACTCACTACTTTACATTGTAGCAGAATGTAATTTCTTCAGCGTTATCACATGAAAAGATATAATAAAATATTTACAAAAAATTGGAGGGGTGTACTCACTTTTGCGAGATACTGTATGTAATACAGTGGTAGCATGGGCTATCTGTATGTGCTACTATGGTTATCTAGATACATATATATATTTAACCACAAGCATACTTTTCCTTAGCCTTATTATGTTGTTTTCAGAGTTGGCATTGACTCTAGCAAGACTGTATTCAGAGTCTCCAGAACCATACTGAATAATTTAGTCTCATAATAAAGTATTAAAATATTACATATACCTTTTAGTCTAATTTGGCCAAGCACCGAATGAACTTAAATTGCTTATACTGGCACACAAAGTTTTACATCTGTAGTGGGGAAATCTAGGAGTAATTATTTCAGAGGATTTAAAGGTAGGTAGAAAATACAGTGAAGACATTTAAGCAAACATTTAAGCAAGCATGGGATAGACATAAAGCTAAACTTGATTTAAGATAAGGCCAGGGATTATGGAGGGTACTCAGAGGTCGGGCAGACTGGATGGGCCAAATGGTTCTTATCTGCCACCACTTTCTATGTTTCTATGTAAAGTGAATAAATATCTGTTCATTATACAGGGACAGCCAAGCTGTTCCTGCAGTGGAAGCTCATTGGGATTGGCCCTTCATTATATAAAGTAAAGTCAATGAGTTGATAAGGTCAAGTGTTCTTGCAATGAAAATAAAGATTCAGTAGTGTTGATTAACATGCATCTAATTAACATATAAGACAAGCAGCGGATGCCATGCTAAAGGTTAGGATTTACCAATGCTGGCAGGATGGGCAGTGTTTTCATTGAGGAATGTTTGCCATTGAGGCAGTATGAACCCAAAAACAAATTTTAATAGGGACATTTCACCACCTGCTCTGTTTTGTTCCAATTAAGTAGGTTTGCATGAAAATGCTAAATTCACCCTAAAAAAACCCATGAACATCAAAACATTCCTTTTGCATTTTGCCTAATAAAGTCAGTAATTTCAAGTTTTTTTTACATTCTAAAATTTGGCCAGTATGTCTAGTAATCCAACAGTGCCAAAGGTTTGACATATTAAAGTTAACAAGTAGATGGCACTGTAGTCTTGCCAAACAAACTACACCATGCTTAGTGACGTTGCTGGATAGTGAAATTCAAAGAGCGGCATAAATATTTTTAATGTGAAAGGTTTTAAATGCCATGCGTTTACCCATACTTTATGGGTTTAACCTTCATTATATTATACCATAAATGTCTTTTTATTAGTTTTCTTCTATTAGTTGCTGCAAAATTGCCATAAAACTGTTAAAGCAGGAAGAACCATTTTGGTGTCTGTTTCTAAAGGAATAAATGACGTGCAGCAAGCTTTGTTGGTTTTAGCTTTTTTTATCCAATTTGTTATGGTCCAGAATTATATATATATTTAACTTTTTTGGTGAGGGTTTATTTAACATAGTCTTAGTCGTACCTCTTTGGAGATTGGAGTCTTTGTGAAAGTGTAAGGGCTTTTTGAGTATACAATTCAATGTTGAACACCACTATAATCTGGTCTTCAAAAACAATATGACAACCCATTGTACATCGCTATGGAATTTGATGGCGCTATATAAAACAATAAATAATAATAAAATAATAATTATAATAATAATAATACAGATTGCTTTAAAAAAAAGGATGAATGTGGTTTTATTCTGTTGGATAGTCATCTTGGAGTATTAGTCTCAACTATTGGTGCATACCTCACAACATGAGGTACAATATCAGGTGTCCAAATCAGGGCACTTGTGTTAGAGGTGTGGCAAGAGGTGAGAAGGGGTGGGGCAAGTATCAGCGTTAGGTCGGTCAGAGGCATGGCGACCATCCAGCTTCCCTGAAAAGCAGGCACAGCCATGTACAGTAGACTCGGTTGAGGACGCCATGTTTTGTTAACCTCTTTACGCCCCTATAGACGCCCCTATAGATGTACATTAATAAAAGATAGGGAGACATTGAGAGAGAGGGAATTTCCAAGAGACTTGGGACCACTTTGTGCCAGTATGGTACCCCCTGATGAGTGGTACATGTTTATGTATATGTGTATGAGCATGGATGCATTTGTGTGTGTGCATGGGTGTGCATGGAGTGAATATGCCATCCTGGGTGTGTTCGAAACTCGGTTGGGCAGAAATCATTTCATTATATTGTTTTGTTAACAATTGAAACAGAATCCAAGAGAAAGAGTAAATGGGGAATGTTTATTTAAAAGGAGGGAAAATGTTAGCGAAAAGGTCACAATCTAAAACTAGAGGGTCAGAAGCTTAGAGTTAATATAAATATGTTTTATTTCACTGGTAAAATGTGGTAGATAAGTGTAAAGCCCTCTAGCAGAAGTGGTAGGAGTTAATATAGTGAGTTTAAACATGTATAGCATAGGCATATGAATTTCACAAATTTAAGACCATGGACTTGTTATGTCCAATAAAGTTCAATGAAAAATATATTTTGTTTGCAAATAAATACTACTTATTGTAATACAGTGTAGCGACACAATGTATCTAGATATTTATTGACTTATATTGCATATATTGAGACTTATCCAAAATACAACATCATAGTAATATATTTTTAAAATATAAAATACATTCATATAAATGTATTTTGTCTGCTGTTTGTAAATGATGTACTGTCCTTTTGATCTTTAGATGTTCTTTTTTATTCTGAAATAAGGAACATTGCACCAGATGTTGTAGATAAATCTAGATAAATCAAGTAAATGAATCAGAATCCTCACATTATTGTAATTAATACAAATAAAAACAGAGATGCACTGGCTCATATTTGTTAAATTAGATACATTTTAATGGCTGTTTGCCATTCAGATATGTGTGATATATTTAAATGCAACATTGAATCCAATTTCAAATTATAGTTTATAATGATACAAATAAATATATACAGAATTAAAACATTTCCTCATATGCAGTGGCTTATTGTAGTTCACCTGTTTTATGTTGACCCTGTGTTTCTTAATATGTGTTTTAAATTGTATTGAATAATTCAATATTACATTTTGGAATTATTCACTAAATATTTAAAGGAAAATCCTTATGTGCATACATGCTTAGCATTACAAGTTATTCATATAACTAATATGGTTGGGTATTTATTGAAAGAAAATGTAATGAATAGAAGAAATTAGATCTGGAAGAAAAAGAGGTGAATGAAGGTACTTTTTCTTAAATAATTCATTATTTAATGTGATGGAAGACATCCAGTCAAAATCAATGCTTTATAACATTTATCTGATAATACATTCATTCATTGAGTAGAGGTTTATTCAACAGCATCAATATTACATGCCAGAAAAATGTGCATGAATTGCATGAATTGGTAAACTATGATGAGTGTCATACCTTTTAATACTTAAGTACAGGTTAGAGCAAGTTTATTTTTAGCAAGACAAAGAGAAACAATGATTAGCCTTCAATACATGATACTTATGGGCACACATTGTGCAATGCTGCATTATGATCATACCTGGGGACTCTCCGGGTTTGACCCGGAGATTGCCGGGTGAGCACCGGTTCTCCGAGTCAAGACCCGAAAGTTCCGGGTCGCCCTCTCTCTCTCTCTCTTCTCGGCTTTAAAAAAAAAAAAGAAAAAAAAAAAGGGCTTGGGGCGGCTCCATTGTCGGGCCGGCCCTGATGAGCTGAGATATACAGTTATTTGTAGTGTGATTATTTCATGGAATTCAATATTAGTGGCTTGATTGCTTGAGATATTTCAAACTATTGCTTTGAATCTTTGCTGTTTTTGCATCCTTCGTTTTGTGTGTTGGCAAATTTATCCATAAAGTTTAACAGTAGAGTTACATTGGATGACAGCTGTCAAGGATGTCTGTATGTTTTCCACATTGCTCATTTTTTACTAACTATCTGTATGTTGTTTAAAAAAAATTAAGACAAAATAAAACAATAAGAAAATCTGCTGCAGCATGTCAAATAATACTTACAGTATTTTACTTCTTCCAATGTTGTAATTTAGGTTTGGATTGTTGACATTTATTTTGGAAAGCTAATTTTGTAGTAGCATTTGGCTATGCTAATGTTAGTTGTGCTAATGTCATAAGGGCAGTACTGTATAGGTTAATGCTGGATGAAAAAATTAACAGTATCATTTTCCCTTGTTTTCTATATTTTTTTCCTTTCCCAGAACTTTTATTTCTGTTTCTTTTATTAAAATTACTGCAGTGTGGGGCGTGGCCTGGCGCTTGGTGAAGATGGACGCACTGTGAGTTAGCTCGTGCTCCATCCCCGGCACCTTTAGCTCTCATAGCCATACTGTCTACACTTACCTGGCGTTTTCCTGCCGGCCGGCGGGATGTCCACACGTCGAGGCGCCAAGCCGGGTCTTACCTCTGAGGTGCCCGATTATTTCAAGAAGAAAGACGCTCCACGTGGTGAGGGCCTAGATGGAGCGGACGACGCGGGGCCCTGTACGCGGGGGGATATTGCCGATCTCAAGGCTTGTATCCTCTCAGTGAAGCAGGAACTCCAATCCGACCTCAAGTCAGGTCTCTCCGCGATCTCGGCGGATCTTTCAGCCTTGGCATCCAGAACTGTTCACCTGGAACAGGCAGTGGAAGATCTTACGGCGGCTCATCGTGATAGAGATGGCGACATGGCGCGGCTGGAGGCCACGTGCGCGGCTCTTCAGGATGCGGTGGAGGATCTCGACAACCGCTCCCGGCGCTCCAACTTGAGGGTCCGAGAGGTACCGGAGTCCGTGGTGGATTTACGATCTTTTTTTCACCGATATCTTCGGCAATTGCTACCGGACTTACCTGAGGCCGAACTCCATCTCGAGAGGGTCCACAGGGCCCTGCGACCGAGGCCGGGCACCGGTGCTCCCCCGCGGGATGTTATTATGAAGTGCCATTTCTTCACCACAAAGGAAGCTATCCTACGGGTCACGCGGAATGCATCTCCCGCTATGGACGGCATTACTCCTGTCTGGTATGCCGATATCGCACCGACCACTCTCCGCAAACGACGGGCCATGAAGCCGGTGACGGATCTTCTTCGCGAGAAGGGGATCTCCTATCGCTGGGGATTTCCCTTCAGGCTGCTTGTCCAGGACGGGGGCTCCCTCCTGACGCTCCACGGCTTGGATGGGGCCGTGCCATTCCTGCGGCGCCTGGGACTGCAGGCTCCACGGTCCCTGGACCTACCGACTCGTGAGACCCCTCATCAGCCGGGACGTCGAGACAGATCTCCACTTTGCCGAGCCTCCCCTGGATCATCGCCCCGGGCGGGGGTAGACCCTGCGCCGTCTCCGGAATCAACCTGAGCGGGCTGCCTTCGATGACTCTTGCTATCTGCAATTTGTCTCCTGTGCTCATGGCCGCTCCCGTTAAGCCGGTCTCTGTGCTCTGCTCAAGGGACAGATAAGTGCCTTCTTTTCGTCCGGTTTTATTTTGGACTATTATTTTGCGCGTTTTTTCGGTCGACTTTGTTTTTGTTATTGCTTTATGTTACTATTGCCTTCTACGTGGCCTCGGCGCCTACTCATCCGGGTAGCGCGGCCTTATTCACATGTATGCTCCCTTTTATACGTGCGTTTCTGGGTTTTTGTTTTACTTTAGTGAGAAGGTACAAGAAGCACGGGGACACGGATTGATTTGTTCATTTCATTTTTTCTTTTATTATTATTTTATATATATATGATGCCTACGTTTGCGGCGTTTCTTGAGTGTCTTTCCTTTCTCCGAGGGCCGTACTAGACGCTCCTTTCGGGATCTCTGGGTCCCTTCATACGCCTGCGAGTGTTATCTACTCTGCCCTTCGGGTTGTACACCTTCTAAGCATCCGTATTCCTCCCCGCTCCTCCCCCTTCCCCTCCCTGCCCCCCTCCCCTATCTGCCCCCCTCCCCTATCTGCCCCCCTCCCCTATCCCCCCGCCTTGCCCCCCCCCTTTCCCCCCTACCCCCCCTACCCCATTCCAGCCTTGTCTCCGGCTTCCCTCTACGGTGCGGGGGGTAATTTGTCCTTATGTTGCACTGTGCTAACTTGTTCTCGCCTTATTATGCACACACCTTTTTTTTTTTTTTTTTTTTTCTTTTCTTCTTCTTTTTTTTTTCTCGTTGTGGACGCCTTACGTTTTGATGCACCCACTACCACACGCAATTACACTCACTCGCTGACATTTATACTTTTTTTTTTTTTTTTCTTCTTTTTTTCTTTCTTGCGCTTCAGGCGCGCTTGGGGGCTGTTCGGTTTCCGGTCTCTGGGATCCCCCACTCCTCCGCGGGTGTGGCGTGCGCAGTCCTGAGGCTTATGAACACACACACAGATTGCACCCAGACGCTTCCATGATTCTATTCCTTCCGACCAGTCTTCCATACCATACCTATGAAGTATGCGTTGTGGACGCCTCATGTTTGATCATGCACCCACTAACACACGCAATTACACTCACTCGCTGACATTTATACTTTTTTTTTTTTCTTTTTTTTTCTTCTCTTTTTTCCTCTCTCACTGATTTGTCACGCATTTTCAGACATCTGTCCCTTTCCGGCGATCTATTCTGGTTCCTGCGTGTTCAGTTTTTTTGTTTTCGTGCCAGTTTCCAAGGGGTATTTCTCCTGCAATGTATGTTTGCTGCCGGGGGTGGGCTTGTTCCGTCTCACCACCCAGTAACCCCTGTGGTGTTCTATTGTGGACGGGGTGGTTCCGTCCATTATCTTTATATTTGTTTTTTGACTTCTCCTGGAGGTCTGTCCCTCCAGTGTTCTTGTCTTTTCTTTCCCTCTTCTTCTCTTCTCTTTTCCTCTCACTTCCTCCTTTTCCTCTTGTTCTCTTTTACCCTTCTGTTCTCTCCCCTCGTTTGTCTCCTAATCTGGCCCTATGGCGACTCCGGCCTCTTCCACCTTGAAGATTGTCTCCCATAATGTCAAAGGCCTGCTTTCTCCGCAGAAACGTAGGATGGCGCTTCGACACTACCTTAGATCCAAAGCTGATATTGTCCTTCTGCAAGAGACTCATTTTCGTAAAGCAAGCATTCCCAAATTCTGGGATCCACGGTTTCCCACGCATTTCCACTCTGCCGCTCCGGACAAACACAATGGGGTGTCCATCCTGATACATAAACGTCTCCACTTCCAAGCCCTTCGTTCATCTTCGGACTCAGAGGGCCGCTTTCTCCGCCTGGACTGTTTGATTCATGACCAACCCGTTACGATCGTGAATATATACGCCCCGACCCCGCCGACTCCTCAGTTTTTCGATGAACTGGCCCGTTCGCTTCTGACGGCGCCTCCAGGGGGCATTATCGTTGGTGGGGACTGCAACTCAGTGATGGATCCGTATTTAGACCGCACCCTGTCAGTCGCTCGTACCTGTCCGAAGAATCTTTTTAAGCCTCTGCAACGTTTCACCAAGTCGATGGGACTGTTCGATGCTTGGCGCCTTCTACACCCTTCTGACAGAGACTACTCTTTTTACTCTCATCCACATGCAATGTACTCAAGACTCGATTATTTTTTTCTGAATCAACGCCTGCTCCCATCGCTTCTGAGCTCCTCCATTCATGAAATCTCCTGGTCCGACCATGCTATGATTGACATCACCCTTTCGGCTCTTCAACCACCTAACCTGCGGCCCCTTTGGCGTTTGAATGATGCCCTCCTCCTCGATCCTGAGACGCGGGGGACCATTTCACAATCTCTCTCTGATTACTTTCAGGACAATTTGACCCCTGATGTCTCCCTGGGCACTGTTTGGGACGCTCACAAAGCAGTCCTTCGAGGACAATTTATAGCGATTGCGTCCGCCCGGCGGAAACAGCGTCTCTCTCAGATTACGGCCCTCACGACCTCGCTGACTACCTTACAAGCAACCCATAAGCGTACCGGTGATCGCAGTCTCCTTCGCGATATTGTTGCCGCCCAAGGCCAACTGAATCTGTTGTTAACTACTGACTCCATCCGAGCGACCCTCCGGACTAGACAGAAATTCTTTGAAAAGGCGAACAAGCCGGATACCATGATGGCGCGTAGACTTCGGGACCTTACCTGTTCCAGGACTATAAGAGCTATTAAAACTAGGGCAGGCTCCCTGTCCTCCGACCCAGCCGTAATAGCTGATCGGTTTGCGGAATATTACTCATATCTCTATGATGGTAAGAAGACATCTTGCTCCCCATCTCTCTCGTCCGATACTCAAACCTTTTTGGCCTCCTGTAAACTTCCCTCCCTCTCGACTGGGAAGCTTGACTCCATTAATACGCCCATTACCATGGATGAAGTCTCGGCTGCTCTCAAGCTATTTAAAAATCCGAAAGCTCCGGGCCCTGATGGTCTCACGGCCAAATATTATAAGTCCTTTGCACCGTCACTCCTTCCTCACATGGCGTCCCTGTTTAACTCCTTCCTCCTGGGCACGGGACGACCATCCCCGGACATGCAGAGGGCCAAGATTGTGATGATCCCTAAAGAAGGGAAGGATCCTTCCCTTTGCACTAGCTATAGGCCAATTTCCCTTATTAATGTCGATTTGAAAATTTTTGCCAAAATCCTTGCCCTTCGGCTGAATGCCCTTCTCCCTAGCTTGGTTCACCCGGATCAGGTGGGCTTTGTCCCTGGTCGGGAGGCTCCTGATAATATCCGCAGGACGCTAAACCTGCTCCACTCGTGTCGTGGGTCTGGCACCCCGTTAATGCTTCTGTCCCTTGACGCCGAAAAGGCCTTCGACAGAGTGGACTGGGGATACCTGTGGTCCACTATGCAGGCCTTCGGTTTCGCTGGCGCCTTTCTGCAGGGAGTGCAAGCCCTCTACTCCCACCCTTCTGCGGTAGTTGACATCGGTACTTTTAGGTCAAGGCCCTTTCAGATCCTTGGAGGCACCCGTCAAGGTTGCCCTTTATCGCCCCTTTTATTTGCTTTGGCCATCGAACCCCTGGCCCAAGCTATTCGTCTGCATCCTGACATTAGGGGGATCCCGGTAGGGGGTAAGGTTTATAAACTTAGCTTATTTGCTGATGATGTCCTTTTGTCCCTGACGTCCCCTCTTACTTCTCTGCCCAATCTGTACCAGCTCCTGACGAGATTTGGGGACCTGTCCGGTTACAAAATTAATTCTGATAAGTGTGAGGCTTTGAATGTTACTCTGGCTGCTCCTGTGGTGAAGCTTTTATCTCTTAATTTTGATTTTAAGTGGCAACCGATTTCTCTCCGTTCCCTTGGCATATATATAACACCCTCGCTTTCACAAATGTATGCTGCTAACTACCCCCCTCTCCTCTTGCGCCTGAAGCGTGATCTGGTGACATGGTCGTCCTATGCCCTGTCCTTTATGGGACGTATTTACGCTGTTAAGATGACGCTTTTGCCCAGACTTCTCTATTTATTCCGTTCCATTTCACTACCTATCCGGAGAGCTGACGTCAATAGCCTTCAAAGGGCGATCGATTTATTTATCTGGCAGGGCCGTAGGAGTCGCCTCGCTAAGGCCACTGTTTACAAATCAAAATCTGCGGGTGGGCTCTCGGCTCCTCTGCTCCATGAGTACTATATTGCTGCACAGCTGGCGATGCTCCTCTCCCTCTCCGTGGTCCACTCTCCTCCCCGTTGGGTCCAACTGGAGTCGGACCTCTGCTCTGGGATTAACCTGGGATGGCTTATGTGGCACTCATCTCTCGACACGGCATTGATTTCCGCCAGCCCCACTCTACTGCATTCTCTTCGCCTATGGTACCGTGTGCGGTATAGACTGCGCCTTACGAGCCCGAGCTCTCGATTGACGCCGCTTTTTCAGAACTCGGACTTTCCCGCTGGGTGTCACCTTCACCCCTTCCGATGGTGGGTCACTAAGGGAGTCGTCACGGTGGGGGATCTGCTTATGCACAATGTACCATGCTCCTATCAACACCTCCTTACTCGCCATGGACTCCCAGCTACAGAACTTTTTCGATTCCATCAACTCTCCCATTTTGTCCATGCCTTCCTCAGACGCCATCCAAATTGTGACCCGACGTTCTACGAACAGCTCGTCCGCCTCCCGCACAAACCTAGAGGAGTGATTTCTAGTTTGTATCGCCATATGCTGGACGTTAAATTCCCGTTACCTCCCCTGTTTACGCAGCGCTGGGAGCTGGATTTGGGGCACTCCCTTGATCCTACAGAGTGGAGCGAGATCTATGTTAATGTTTGGAAGGTGACGGCGTGTACTCTGGTTCAGGAGAACTGTTATAAAGTCCTCTCACGTTGGTACCTTACCCCATCTAGACTTCATCGCATGTTCCCGGCACACTCATCTCTCTGTTTTCGCGGTTGTGACGAGGAGGGGTCCTTTCTGCACACCTGGTGGACCTGCCCTCTGGTCCTGTCTCTCTGGTCCCATTTCTTTGATTGCTTGAGTGCAGCCCTTGGAGTTTGCTTGGTCCCGGATCCCTGGACGGCCCTTCTCTGCAGAAATTATCAGCTGGACACTCTCTCCTCATCGGCCAAACGTTTGATTTTTCGTGTCTGTACGGCGGTTCGCTTGTCCATCGCTAAGGTTTGGAAGTCAGGTGCCCCTACTATCCCGGCTGTTGACGCTAAAATCTGGGACATTATTAAGTTGGAAAAGATTACCGCATATCTGCATGGCACTTCTCACCTTTTCTACCTCACGTGGGACCCGTGGCTGGAGAAATTCGCCCCATCCACCGCCGTGGCGCCCTGGCTGTGAGAGCTGTTGTGCCTCCTCCCCTCCCCCTTCCCTCCCTCTCCCCTCCTTACCTTCTTCTACCTCTTTCTCTCTTGTCTTTCTCTTGCTTTCTTGCCTTCTTTCATCGGATATTACCGAGATTCCGTTTTCCTGCTGAGCTTGGCTCTGGTTCCAGCTGCGTCTGGTATACTCCGGGCCTTTCAGTTTATGCTCGGCTTCGCATACGCTACGATACTGTGTTTGGCATCCCATTGTCATTTGTTTGTTACAGGATTGGCTATGCCCATGTTTACTCAATGATTCTGTGCCTTGACCTGTGTGTTTATGCCATGTCGATGTTTTACTTTTGGCTCTGGCTTTCACGGAAAACCTGTTATGTGTTTCTTTTTCTGTTCTCTTATATCATAAAATACAATAAATTACTTCTTAAAAAAAAAAATTACTGCAGTGTGAGGAAGGGAAGCTAAACTCTTTGCGTGTCAGATATCTGTCCACTTCTGCTTCACAGTTGTTTTTTTTTTAATATTGAAAACTGAAATAAAGTACTAAACTTAAAAATAGAGAAATATTATTATTACTACCATTTATTTATATAGCTCCATCAAATTGGAGCAGGGCTTTGGTACAGATCATAATAAAGGAAATTACAGACAAAATTAGACAAACATATTCAGCCTAAAACATGAGGTAGAGGGCCCTGCTCGCAAGCATGAGAGCCATAAAGTGGGTGAAGAGGAGAAAATACAAATTATGGGATTGGAGATTTGTGATAGGTGAGTGAGTCACACCAGAGTTGTAAACCTGCTAATTCCAGCCACATAATAAACATGGTTGGACTGCAGGTGAGTATAGTGAAATAATCAATTGTGAATAGAGGGGGATGTTGTCAAGTAGTTAAATGCAATATTAAGTCATATCATGTGATTAAATAGGTCTACATAGGGTAATGACCCGGGATGGGTGGGTCGTGAGTTAAACTGCTGGGGAAAGTGTGTCCGGATTAATGTCTGTGAAGGAAAGATGTAAGGAAGAGAGGAATTATATTCATGAAAGTGGAAAGAGTTTTTTTAACCAAAATTGTAGGAGACACAGATAATTAAAAGAAGGTAATTAACAGAAGAACAACTGATTACAAATCTAATAACCTCAAATGTGATAATTTTCAAACAGTTACAAATCAGAGAGAATATAAGATGCAGCATAATAGAGAGACAAATATACATGAGCAAAAGTCCCAAGCATGTTGTTTCAGGTTGTATACCTCAGGAACATGTATTAAAGTCTCTCTGAGTTGAGTTGCTGGGGGAACTTGTGTCTGTATTCATGTCTTTGAGGGATAGCTCAGGAAATAGAAAAGGTCTGAGGCACAAGGCACAAGGCCGCATGTATCAACCCAGTGCTGCTGATGACAAGGCTTAAATATAACATTTATGGTACCCATCTAATGTGTGAAAAAGCTATATTGTTTTATTATACCTATTAACTTATTGCAAGATGCACCATTTTGAACTTAAGTATGTGATGTAGAAGTTCATCTAGCGTTTACAGAAGGCCTAACTACATTTAGTGATAAATTAATATAAATCTAAACAAAGTAATGAAGTTGCAAATTAATGAAAATGGATTCACTTGTATTATATATATATATATATATATATATATATATATATATATATATATATATATACATATATGTAATGTCAAGAAAAATTAAGTTAACCCTTTGGAATTATCAGCATTTATGTAGACACTATTTAACTAATAACACACACATTATTGTATTGTTCTTGTCCATATTAAATACATCATTCAATCATTTACAGTGTGCGTTGGAAAAAGTATGCTCTTAAAATAATTACTTCAACAAAAGCTAATTGGAGCCAGGAGTTAGCAAACCTGAATCAATGAAACGGGATTGAAGGTGTCTTTTAGAGCTACTTTAACTTATAAAAAACTACTCAAACAGGAGTTTTTTTATTCACAAGAAGCATATACTGACGTGAACCATGCCTCACAAAAACAAATCTAAGAAGACCTATGATCAAGATTTGTTGATTTGCATAAAGCTGGAAAGGGTTACGAAGTAATTTGAACATATTGTATTCGTCAGTCTACAATTAGGCAAATCATTCATAAATGGAATCAATTTAGTACTGTGGTTACTCACTCTAGAACCCTAGTATAACATCTAAAAGCTTGAAGAAATCATTGGAACTGGTTAACATCTCTGTCTATGAGTCTAACATATGCAAAACATTGAACAGGCATAGAGTCCATGAGAAGACACCATGGAGGAAGACTCTTCTCTCGAGAATTGCAACATTGCAGCGTGCCTGAAGTTTGCCAAAGAGCACCTTGACTCTCCTCAACACTACTGGAAAAATGTGTACTAATGAAACTAAGGTTGAATTGTTTGGGAAGAACATGCAACACTACATATGGCATAAAAGGGGCACCACATACCAACATGAAAACATCATCCCAACAGTAAAGTACGGTGGAATGAGCATCATGATTTGGGTCTGCTTTACTGCCTCATGTACTGGACAGCTTGTCATCCTCGAGGGGACAATACATTTTAAGTTTATCAGAGTATCATATAGGATAATGTCAGGATAGTTGTCCACCAGCTGAAGCTCAGTAGAAGCTGGGTGAGGAAGCAGGATAATAACCAGAAACATTGAAGTAAATCTACTACAGAATGGCTTAAAAAAAGAAAATTATCTTTTTTAGTTGCCTAGTCAGAGCCTAGACTTTAAAACATTAGAAATGCTGTGGAATAGGTCATTCCACAGCATCTCTAATGTGTTAAGGTTTGAGCATTTCACACCAGACATCCTAAGAAGTTCTGTAAGGAAGAATGGTCTAAAATTCCTCCTGAAGTTGTGCAAGTCTGAGCCACAGCTACCAGAAGCATTTGTTAGAGGTTTGACCAGTTATTAAGTCAAAGGGTCATTGATATACTAGTAAGTTTCCTAAATGGAGGTTTACCTTTTAAGGCTATATAGGTTACTGCCCTTGGGCCCGTGGCTTCATAAAGTGTGATGCCAAGGTAGAACTGACTGTAACCCCTCTATTTGCTATTGTTTCAAACGGCAGATAATAACTTGGATGTGATTATTTTCATGCATTCTTCAACATGTACTTTTGCATGTCTTATAACGATACCACATGTAATAGATATTACTAAGAGACATTTATATTTTCTTAGAAAAATCTGGTATAGTTAAGAATAGCATATTTGTGTTCATCTTTTCAACCACAATCTCTGTGGGTGTGAGATAATTAAATTGCAGAAAGCATCATATGAAACACCATGGGGCATCTACCTGCTGAACTTGTGGAAGGCAAATTGACAAATGGTCCATTGATCCTCCGGAAAACCTTGATGCTTAAAATAATAACCTGTGCTGGCATTTTCGTTCAAGACAACATTTGTGTCCACATGACTTCCTTCTACAGCCGATGTTTAGTTTGCTTTCGGCAAATCTAAAAGAGAAGAGAACTGTATGTCACTAAAAGTGCCACTGGGGATAGGTAGCAAGATGGCATATGCCCAAAGCAAATGAAAGAGACATTACAAAGCATTCCAGAGCAGTGGGGAAGTTTATCAAGTGAAGTATGAAATTCAGCCAAGTAGAAACAATAGAAAGGTATATTACTCAGAAAATGTTCCCTGTCATCATAGGTTTGTAGCTACTCAGCAATGAACATTGATGAGGTTCGCATGAGTGAACACCGTATAATGGATTACAAGGAAAATAAAGTATATGGATTAACGTATATAAAGATAGAAAGACCATTAATTTTTTACAATCAGATTAGCTGCCTGCTCACTAGGTTTCTAACTATGCAGTGATACAGAGCAAAATAAATGTAGCTATGAATATTATGTATATGTTTTTTTATGAAAAGGTAATATGTTTCAATTGGGGTATTTAATAAGCATTCTTATGAACTAATATACAATGTAATGTAAAAAAATATATAATTGATATATGATATAAAGCGCAAAGTAATTTAAAAAGATAGAATATTGTTTTAGCCTACGGGAATATAGTATTATCTTGTATATTTATATTTTAGTTAATACTTATTTTTCTGATATTTCAAGTAATTACAGTTAATGTTACATAATATTGTAATATGTGGAGCAAGGTTCTCTAACAGACCCAGACTAGTCATTTGGGAAACCAGGCAAAAGCTTTGTGGGCCAATAACTGAAGGTGCAGCACACTTACCTCCACTACCACTTGTAAGGTTGATCTGGTCCTCCATTGTGGGGCCTCTGGCTAGATACATGCAGCCGCACATGGAGTATAAGAGCATAGCATGAGGCCATGTGTATTCAGCTAGTGGCTGCACATCTGTCATTTAGAGACCACTGATCTTAAACTGTCAAGGCCCCTTTTCAGTCCAAGTCCAGCCCTACTATCCAAAATTTAAATGTGAAGGAACCCATTCTAAAGTCTAGTTATGTGTCTGGATGCTCCAAAGTTAATGATGTACTAAAGTACAGTAAGTTGTGTAACATGGATCCATTTAAATATTGTAATTATATTATTAATTAATAATTATTATAACACCTAGAAGTGCTTTTAGGTATTTGATAATTTGCACCATGTGAGCTTTAAAATTAAAGAGTTGATAAGTGAAAGAACAGACATTTTTTTAAAAATCACCTCAGAATCGGGGCTGGAAGACAGTCAAGTTTTTTAAAAACACATTAACAAGCAAAGAGGATGAGCCTAATGGAGCCCATGTCCACTCATGCCCCTACCTGGGATCTTGGTCATTAATGGGGAGTAGGCAGAATTTGGATGTGACCAAACACAGCTGCCTCACCCAGGAGTTAAACATATTGCTGTATAACCATGGTGAAATACAGAGTTCTCAGGTATGTGCTCCCTCTTTTCTTTCACCACTTGATTTGAAGCATTTAAATCCTTTTTTATGATTTTTTAGTGAGCACTTGGTGGGCACAAGTGATTGTTGTGCTTAGTGACACCTAGACTGGAATTCCAGTTCCCTTCATATCATATACTCTTTCATTCACAATATGCCCTTTTTTTAACACATGGGTCCTGGTGATGCTTGTGATAGATGTTCTGCTTCTTTTCCAGGACTTCTTCACTTATTTTGTTCTCTTTTGATATGCATGTGATAATGTATATTTAATGTTTTACAGAAAATGTCCAAGAAGCAACAGGATACACAGACAGAAGCAAAACACCGGACATTACAGTTCAGATAATACAACAAGAGCATCAACACGGTTAATTTAAAGCACGCATGTTTCCACAATGGCAAAGTTGTGAAAAGAGACCTTGGACTAGATTATTATTAGTCAGAATAAAGAGACGAGATCTACACATGTTGCCTTGCATTTGTGGTAATCTACACCAATGAAAACATGTACTACAGCTATATTTGAATATGTATGGATATATTTGAGATAGTATACATTGTCTTGATGTTTTCTGTAATGTAAATAAACTATTTATATCACAAAATAGCTTTTTTTCTTTTCAATGTATTTGTTATATATAATAAATACTCTGTGATCAGAAATGTCTACTGGCTTTGTAAACTTGTTGTGCTTGCTAGTTTCAGTCTAACATACATTTAAAAAATGTATTTTATATATTTAGGATATTTTTGGAGGGGAGACCTTACAATTTATTCATAATGATTTCATTTCGAAGTCTGATCCAGAACTGAGTAAGAACAGTGGAAGAACCCTTTTGTGATTTCTGTAAATGCCCTCTAGGCACCAATGGTTTCCAAATGCTTTGTCATGAACATTGGTGTCCTTGAATGTATAATTACCAATTCCATGTATTTTTCTCCTCAATAAATTTATGGTAAAATAGTTACCCTTATATCAAAGAAATAATGCAATTTAATTAATTTCACATAATGACCTGTACAGTAACAAAAGCCTCTCCTTATATTACATTCTGTTACATACTTGTTAATTTAGTTCTCACAGAAGTTGTATACATTTACATTTAATAACATAAGCAATACAAAAAGATTCAAAAGTGAATAATATACCGTATTGGCTTGAATATAGGCTCCACCCAATTATAGGCTGCATCCTAAAAGTTTAGGGTAAAGTTTGTAAGGGTGGGATGAAGAGAAGAAGGAAAATACCTTAGTTTTATACATCAGTATAAGTTAAGCAGGGAAGAAAACATATTTATGTAATGGTTAACCTAGAAATAATAAATAAGGCTGCAGAGTTGTTCAGATCTTTTTTGTAGCTCTAGCTTAATAATAATTGAGAAAATAAAAATTCCACAGCTGGCAGGTTCCATACACCTTAACAGAGATGATGCAAACAAAAATGTACAAACTGGGAGTGTCGGAGTACAATGTGGTGTACACACATTTTCCAAAACGCTGCTACAGGACACATATTCAATTAAAAACATAGGCTTACTTGTTGTCCTAATGTAATTCAAAGCATAAAGGGTTTATTCACTAAAAGGAGAGTTGTGTTTCAGCTCCTTCACTTCTTTTTGCTATACCTTATCCTCATGCCTGGGAACTTCAGGGCTCCGGCTAACCGGAGCCTTCCCTTGCGGGACGCAGCCAGGACTGCCCACTGACATCAGGGGGCGATCCTGTGTCGCCGGTGAGAGTTCCCACTGATGTCAGTGGGATGTCCCGCCGATGTCAGTGAGATGTCCCGCCGATGTGAGTGGGATGTCTCGTCGTGGGGCGTTCCCGATGATGTCAGGGGGGGTTCCGGATGATGCCAATGGGAAACATCCCCATCTAATGGGAAAATGGGCGGGGAGCGGGGCCTGTCAAGAGCCCGCGACCCGGAGGATTCGAGTCTTGACACGGAGAAGGGGTGCTTCACCCAGCAATCTCTGGGTCAGACCTGGGGAGTTCCCAGGTATGCTTATCCTGCATGAAGAGTTTGGTTGGCTCTTAATGTAAAGTTAAATCTGCAAGATTTCTTCAGTCTCACCAACACAATTAATTATGTGTAATACAGGGACAGCTTAGCCCTTCATGCTAGAGGAACTTGCTAATATTGCCCCTGTAATTAATAGTGAAGGAATAACCACAACTCTCCTGCCAACAATCCTTTAGTAAATAAAATTGTCAGAACTGTGGTGGAAAACTTAAACATTCACCCATCAGCCTCCCATGATTAGAGGCTAATACAGTAAGGCAATTTTAACATGTATAGTAAGCTTAAAGATATCAGGATCAAGGACTGATTAAGACCTGTGTCTTACATTAGAAACAATGGGCAAACTTAGATGGGCCAAATGGTTCTTTATGTGCCGTCAAATTCTGTCAAATTCTGTGTTATTTACTCTAGGAAGTAGAACGGTGTAACAAACTAAACTTAAGGTCTACAATATGTTTGTGTAAAAAATATTTGTACTTTAGTTGGAAATGTCATATACGTTTTGCAAAAGAAACAGAGCCTTCCAACTAATATTATTTGGATAACATATATTATCTCACTTCTTATTTTGTTCTGCAAATTGTTGTGTATCTTCTCCTACCTCCTATCACAATTTCTTTTTTTTTCTTACAGGAATATTGTGTCCTTGGATTTGCGTAAAATGACCACTACATAATGCCTATAATACAAGAATACTCCAACTATATCTTACACATAAGATGTTGCTAATTTAAGATATCATTTGTGCGTTGTTTGGGCATCTCTATTCTTGAAAACAATGTAATACAACATAGTTATTGAAAACAAATGCTAATATTTTGTCAGGACAGATGGAATATATTTAATCAGCCCAAATAAAGTCACCATTTTGTTTTCTAAAATGTTTGATACTGGCTGTCATAATGGGTAAAACTATCCTTTTGGTCTGACCTAAATAAATCACAATTGTAGTCAGTTTCTACACCAGTCCATAATTTCATTATTGACAGCTGCTTAATGAGGGAATTAGTTTTATATAAATAATATTTCAGAATTGTATGGACTTTTATAATACTTAATAATCAAGTAAGATTTGATGAGACACTTGAACAAGAATGTGTTTTTGCATTCTGCCTTCTAGTTATGACACACTAGTTATTACATCCTCTCCCAGATCTACCTGCAGACTAGCATTTCTGTCCAATATTTCCAATACAATGCTGAAAGAAATATTACTTATACGACACCAGTATGACCACCCAATGGATAACCTGTTTCTATTTCTTTCTGGAGAAAAATGTATTATGTGTTTTGAAAATAAAGCTACAAAGCATACATCAAGGAATAAGGAAAGCCTTTATTTTGGCCAAAAAAAAAAATTTCTTAAGCTCATTAGGTCATTAAGTGATGAAAGTAATTATGTTAACATTTATTTGGAGCAACCTGCATGGTGTATAACTAACTGTTTCGATCAGTGATGCCACTCTAGAGATCAGTAGCAGAAGCAAACTTTTGTTTGTATAATGCTATCGTTTTCAGTTCTTGTCTGACCCACCTTCAAATGTCTCCTGTGTCACCTTTTAAGGACCGGGCTTATTTTTTCTTTTTGTACCCTTTGGGACCTAGGCTGTTTTAACAATTTTGTGATGCTTGTGTTTAGCTGTAATTTTCTCCTCACCCATTTAGTGTACCCACACAAGTTATACATTGTTTTTTTTCAGGACAAGGTCATATCATCTAATTTACTATAAAAAAAAAATAATAAAACATTTTTTTTAAAACATATTTTATGAATTTTATTTGAAAGATCTTTTACTCATCTACAAAAGCAAGTTAAAAAACAGCTAAATAGATTCTACTATTTGTCCTGAGTTTATAAATAACCAATGGTTTTATGTTTTTTTGCTGTTTTTTGTAAGTTATAGGGCAATAAGTACAAGTAGCGTTTTATGATTTCCAAACTTTTTTTTTTCAAAATCTGGTAATTCTGCCTCCATCTCCTCTTTGGAACATCTTTGAAGCTGGTTAATTCAGTTTATCCCCATCAAACCATATTTTTTTTTTAAACTAGACACCCCAAGGTATTTCAAATGCTGGTTTTTAACCATTTCCATGCACTAATTATACAACCACACTTTGTCAAACTTTGTAATAGTCATTTAAAAAAGAAATCACACAAATTGTACTTTAGTTATTTGTGTCACTGTCAAACAACACCCCAACATCTCCTTAGTACAGTGATACCCCACATGCATAGGTTTGTCAGATTGTTTGGCTCTTAAAGGCTACTTTTGGGACATGCGTAATTCAGGTTTTCATCACAGGCTTTTAGCATCTGGTCATTCTGCCTCCATCTCCTCTTTGGAAAATCTTTGAAGCCGGTTAACTCAATTTATCCCCGTCAAACCATATACACCTAGACACCCCAGGGTATTTTAAATGCTGGTATTTTAACCCTGCCACTAGAAACGTTGTTTTAGAAACAATCAAAGGTCGTTTTTTGCACTCAGTTGGTGTTCTTGAAATGCCTTGATATCGAGGCATTTCAGTAACCCCAACTGAGTGAAGGAAGTGATTGCCGATCGCTGCCTAAACGCCGCCATATTTAAAAGACCTGCCGTCTTTTTAATTAACTAATATAAACGCTCCGGGGAGCAATCTAACCACTCCCTGATGTTTTTTTTCTGTGTTGCTGAATGCCTCTGTGTTGAGGCAGCAACAGTATTTGAGAAACCTTAAATACTTGAGGAAGGCACTTAGACTATTCCCCAGACAAGCCAGATGAGCCCTCTTCTTCAAAAGGTTAAAATTCCATATCATGTTCCACTTCTGGTCTCTTTTTCACTACCCTTACGAATAAATAACCCTGCCGAGGATACCATATTACAGCCGGGACATTTAATTGCCGCATTTACTTCTCTCTTTGTTGAAATCTGTAAACACAGCCGAGAAATCACTCTTCTAGAATGCTGTCCTATGTCAGGACCTGATCCACACTTTATTGGGTCATAGAGGTCACAAAAAGACCTTAGAGCTGGCTCAACAAGTAAACAGTTAATAGGGAAGCCATACATGATTAAGACTTAGTCAACACTAATGAGAAAATCTGTATTCCAATTGACAGATAGGTTTGAGAGATGCCTGAATGGAGCACTTTTTATGAATGACAATACACTGGGGAGTCTTTTAACCTACTGTAGAGACTAGACTGGGAGCTTTAAAGCAGGATTTGTAGACACCAAGAAGTAGGCAGTCCAAAAGACTAAACAGTTAGTAATCAGTCCAGAGTCAAGACAGGCAACTTAGGACCACAGTAGGTTGACAAGAAAAGGTCATGGAACAGGAGACAGCAGGATAGTCCAGGTAATGAGGTCAAGCAGGCTCAAGTAAGGGTAAAGAACTGTAGCAAGGACACAAGGGAAATGGTGACTGTATGGAGCTTGGCAACATTCAAGCAAGGAACGACTTGAGAGCAGAGTTTAAATAGGGCTGTAGGTTTCAGGCTTTATGCAATAAAAGTGTGTATTTCACTTGCACCTACTCCTGGATGCTGTGATTTCCTTCTTGCTAGTGTTTACTGATATTTTGCACAACTTCGGAGCAGGGGGTATCTTTCTAAAAGTTGCACAGGACTATGTTGTTTGAAGTTTTTAGTACTATTAGTACATACCCTACCTTGATTGATTTGGACTGCCCATAGAATCTGCACTGAAAGGACCATGGGCCATCTCAGTCTACAAATCCTCAGCACATGCATACATCACCCCTCCCCCACACACAGGGCATTGTCCTTCCCTTCACGCTCTTTCTTTAACTCTGCTTAATGCAGCACTCAGCTGATTTCACTTGCTCAAAGGCTGCCCAGTACCCCCCACTGCTGAATGTTGACAAAAACGACCATTGACACAGTGTTTTCCCTTGACTTACCTGTTAATTCTAAGGCTGTCCATGGGAAATGTAAACAGGTATCAACCCCTGGAATCAAAATAGTAGAAAAGACTATTGCTAAAGATAGAAACCATCCGAGTAAAGGAGAACGCGAATTTTGCAAGAAATACGCTTAATTATCCTCTAAATTCTTTTTTTCCACTAGCTTTCAAGAATATGACTTTCTATCAAAATATAAGCTGTAACATCAAGCAAATTATGCCATTTAACAAGTAAACGGTTTCAAATTGCCCTGTCACGGGGACCTTAACATGGTTTGTTACTTACAGCTGACTGCTAATTTCAAGGGTTACTAAACATATTTATTTGCATGTCTACACCTAGTAGCTGAGTATCAAATAGAAGGATTTGCCACACTCCAATTAGGAAGCTCAGTCTGGCGTTAACATTCCAAGATTAAAAATCCTGCAAAGATTTTCTGTTGCTAATACAGTAGAGTTCCCAATGTTCATACAGTATACTAGTTTCATATTCATATAATGATCTATTCAGCATTCTCTGTAAAGCAAACAGCCTGGTATATACATAGAACTGGACAGCAATATGTTTTTTTTAGTTTATTTATATAGTGCCATCATATTCAGCAGAACATGACAGACAACATAACCCTTTGAGCTCAACTGATTAGGTCAATCTGCACTGAAATATTATAGCATGCAAATGCAGAAGCAGCAGTAGTAGTAGAGCACTGGGCCTGGGCAGGCAGACACTGGCACATGATAGGCACATATAGCCCGTGGAACAGTACTCAATTTCCCCAATAGTATATATTATAATGCATGGTTTTGGCGCCAATATTTAGTTATAAATGAAGACTAATAGATGATATGATAGCCAGAAAATAAACATTGGCCTGTCCACAGGCTAGTAGCATAAATTTGCAACTCTCTTAATCAACTAAACAGTACTCAGGAACAGGGGAAAAAATGTCTGCTGCAGTTCCTGTAATACACTATATTAGTAACTACAGCTTCCCCAATCCACCCCACAGCATTACATTTTCTGCTCTAAAATAAACTATTGATTAACTTGTAGTATGGAAGGTGAGTAATGAGCATCAATCTCAGTCTCTGCTAAGCTAACTGTCACTGCCTCGCACTCAAACTCTCATCAGTCTGTAACTGCTGCTACTGACAAGTTAGAATGACATCAGCACACATAAATAATGCTTGTCCCCTCCCCTTGTAAATGCTGATTGGCCAGAGTGAAAAAGTAATTAAAAACTCCCACAGGTTGTTGGACCCATCAATCACAACCACAACAATCAATGAGACTACCCCCTACCTATCAGCCCTCCCATTTTACCTCATGAAGGAGCGCTAAAACAGCTTGTAATGGCACCAAAACGGCTTGTAATGGCGGCTACATGTGACAACATGTGAGTCCAAACAAATTCTCGTCACTTTTGCAATTCATTTTTATTTGTTTCGCCAGAGATCGCCCTCCCTTTCAATGATTCATATGAATCCGCGAAACATGCAATTTTCATTAAAAATAAAGTCCAAAAGAAAATGAATGCACAAGTCTACTGGGAAGTATCATATTATTTCCCACCAAAATCTGAAATGTTTTTGATATAAAACTGGACATTGAATTGTTCAGATTAAATCAATTTTCCATTTATAGTAAGTTCTTGTTGATTAAATTTCCATCATCTGAACTTGTTAAAAAATTGAGTTTTAAAAACTCTTATAGAAGTATCATGCTGGTCTACTGAACAAGTGGACAGGACATTGATTTATTACTTGACATCATTACATGAACATAGTACATAATATATATTTACATCAGGCCGCATAACTAATCACAAACTAGAACTTTTCTCTAGAACTTGTGGCACAGATAAAAGCTACAAATACTAAATCTATTAACTCTCCTTCTTAAATTGAAAATTAATCCATTCATTTTAACGACACCAAAATTCCATATTAACGAAAAATTGAAGTAAAAGTAATAATTTTGTCTTGATCCAGAAACAATATGTTACCATGCGCAATGTACAGAATTAGTGGACTTTAGTACATTATTTTTTTTTATGCCAAATACACATAGTAATTAAAATCTTGATAATTAAAAGCCGTCTCAGTAGGATGATTAAAATATAAAAAAGACAAGAATGAAAAACAGAGTATGATTAAAATCATTTGTATGCTAGTAGCGCGGAGGACAAAAACACCCCAAATTACATTGATTTACATGGTACAAACACCAGGTATGCATAGAATCTGGTGGCCCCATGACAAAAATATTAAATAAGGTGTATATATGAAATGGACACTTGAATAGGGGGAAGTGACCATGTTAACTGTGAGTGATTTGCATTGCTAATAATAGAAGCACATGAGGTGTGATTGTTTTGTTATGTTTTTCCAGCTGGCTATTATTTCTGTTATATCTGAACCAAGATTTTATATTTCTTTAACACTTTCACAGATCTTAGTCTCCAGGGATCCAAGAATGTGTTGATATTGCTAACGGAGATAGATCCTCATCAATCCATAATAAAGCACTTGCATTTGCCTTTGGTCACATTTCCACTTGAGGGAGTAAGTAACGTAGAAGTGTTTCAATCATCTATTGAGGACAAGAATGCCAAATACTTTCTTGTACAGTAACCCAAAACTTTAATTATAACTTGTTTTTCACTAGTCCGCAGACTTATGAAGAGAAAGTAAAGTTCTTTCTAAAATATAAAATATATGCACAGTCCACAATGGAAAGTTTATTATATATATATATATATATATATATATCGTACTATTTAGTTTAAAGAAAAAATTGAATTACAAACTATTACATTAATTGTGATTTGGTGAGGGAAATGTATTATAATGTATAGGCCACAGTTGCCCTAAAAAAAGGCAACTCTCTCCCACTACTTACAGACAAATTATTATCGTAGTGGCCCAAGTCTTTAATTCTGAGCAACCTACTAGACAATTGCCCCCTGTCCACCCTTTGCAACCGTGGGAGGGTAAGGGACATATTGTGCGCATCCAATAAATATATATGAACCTTAGTGATGGCATTATACTATTGTAGTTTACTTTAGATTGCTAGGTCATTTGACCAGGGCTATCCTTAACTCTTGTTTCTGTGAGTCAAATTGTTATGTTATGCCACTTCCACAGCTGCTAGTGACAACTGGAGAGCTCCTTTGGGGTTAAAAAGTCTGTTAATCTTGTTAGTACCTGTAACGGCTCTTACCGCAGGTGATGGAGTCCAGAAGCAGGAGAGGTAGCTGCACATACGTGCAAACAAAAAAGGGTGCACAAAGCGCTGTCAAATGGTAGCAGAGGTCAGGACTGGCAGCAAAGTCTATAGGTCGAGGAAACAAAATATTGACACTTTGGACCCAATTTGGACATTTCCACTTAGGGGTGTACTCACTTTTGTTGCCAAGGTTTAGACATTCATGGCTGTGTGCTGAGTTATTTTGAGGGGACAGCAAATGTACACTGTTATATAGGCTGTACACACACTACTTTACATTGTAGCAGAGTGTCATTTCTTCAGTGTTGTCACATGAAAAGATATAATAAAATATTTACAAAAATGTGAGGGTGTACTCACTTTTGTGAGATACTGTATATGCATGTCACGTTCTGCCCAGGCTGCGGAGCTGCATATCTGTCTTGCTTTAGTTTCTCTGTTTTCGATCCATTCCTGGATTTCCTTTTGCTCTGTTCTGATCTTCCATTCCTTGCTTCTGCTTCAGCTCTGTTTCCTTTATAAGGTGTGCCCAACCCATGTGTTCTGTTTGTCTCAGTCTTCAGTCTACAGGTATGTCTCAGTGCTATGTGTTTGGTTTACATGTTTGGTTTACATGTTTGGTTTACATGTTTGGTTTGTTTCGTACCACTGTCAGCAGGGATTAGCGTTAGGACCCACCGTCATTGGAGTACTTTGGCGTAGTGGTCGGCTAAGCATACTATGGCCATATGATGTGACGGAATCTCCAATAGTTATCAAACAGTCCTAGGCTAGTTTCTGTATTCATGTCTGTCTGTCTCTTATGTACCTTTGCCCTTCTTCCTTGTATCATCTGAGGCTTCTGGTTCCTCTCTCCTCTCCCCATGTCCTAGTTAATATGTCCTATCCTTGCTTAAAGGAGAAGCGTCCGAGGATTCCGGCTCCTCACTCCTTTCCTTGTGTTCCTTGCCTTCTTCCCTGTCCTTTGTTGTGCCCTGTATCATGTATATCTTGTTTAGTAATGTTTATTCCTTGTCTGGTGCACTGTAGTGCCCTGTAACATGTATGTCTTGTCTGGTTATGTTTTGTGCCTGGTCTCCCTGTCCCTTGCTTGTTATGTTTCTGCTATATCCTTTGCTTAGCTTCCATACTCCCTGCCTGCAGCATCCTGCACGTGATTCTAGTGATATGCTTCATGCCTGCAGGATATCACTTCATTCTGGACTTCATCCGCTGCTATATCAGGGCGTTGGTGTTTGGCTGCACAACCCTAGGTGCTCAACACCCTGCAACCAGGCCCTGTCCAACTCCACTACTGCACTGTGACTCCTGCATACAATCTTCGGGCGCGCTGGGTCCTTTCAGTCATCTGTTTGGACCCAGTCTGTGACAATGCGTCACGGTAAGTACAGTATCTCTAATGTGTTGCTTTGTTGCTACTGTGTCCCCATAGCAATATTAATACCCTGTATGGAGGTAGGAGCCCCTATGGAACCATAGGGGTATGCTGTCCTGCATACCGTGGATGTGTTTCCATAGCGAGGTTGCACCTCCCATCTTGGATGTTAGCAAGATCACCCTTTTTAAGCTTAGGAGCCCATCGGGACTTATGTCTTCTCACCATTGACAGAGGTAAGGCAGCTTGGGACATGACAGTACCATTAAACTATTTTACTTGGTCATGTAGGTGCCTGATGTTTAATATGCTCGTATATTAAAAGTCTACTTTTGAGGCGCACAGGAAAGAGTAGAGTGACACTATTTATACAAGCTCTTATAGATTAATGCAATTGAGCAACTGTTCTTATTTCTCGACTTCAAAAACAAATTTGCCTAATGTTGAATTTGTTCTCATATTCAAAGGTCAAGCATTTTGTAAATAGCATCCTTTCTTCTTGTAGCTATGCCAAGTCCCACCCTTACAAAGACATCTCGAGCCCATTAACAACAGCAACATTAATTTAAAGATCACTTAATGGAGAGGAATAATCATGGAGATACTGAGAATAGGGAGCTAAATTAGCAGGTCCCATGGAATAAAATCAACTGCATGGAAACATCTGCACAGATTGGATCCAGACATGCTGTAAATGGTGCAAAACGAATATATTAAACTAGGCACTCAGGCTATATTTGTATTAGCAAGCAAAACATGTTAAAAAAGGTTTAGGATGGTGCCCAACAATTTCCTCCTTGCCAGCCCTTCTCTGTAAATTTAATACATATGTGTATTGCTTATTATAATCTGTACATACCATGAGTACTTGCAAATTAGCCAATTTTCGCAAAAGTTCTACCCAGTAAGTTTTTTTTTTTTTTTTTTTTTTGTCTCTGTGTTTTAACTCTCTGGATGTCCAATAGTTCATATTATATGCTAATTTGCATAATAATGTTATTGTTCTGTTAACCTTTTTGTAAACATTTCTATATTACAATGCAGTCTTCACTTAAATATTTTGAAATTCTTCCAATTAAAGCTGAATGAGTACACCACTAGCACATTACTAACATTTCATTAATATCTTATTATACACTTGGAATATTTATTTTCATATAATTTCTTTAATGTACATTAAGAGTTTAATTCAACTTATTTTATTGTAATTTTAGGTTTTTCTTTTCCAAAGCTATTCTGGCAAAAAATATATAGGTCTGTGATAAAAATCAATAAACTATAATATTTTATGGTGTCTGCATTTCTGTTGTGCTCCATAATCTCAGTGCGCTGTCCATCCTGTGTGAATATTGTTCTCAGTTGTATTCAGCTGTGGTTTCAGTCTGACAGCTGCAGCTCCTTTGTGGCTGATGATATCTGTCACAATGCCAGTATAGAATTGTTTGAACCTTATTCTAGGAACTTGACCAATACTAGTCATGCCATCTGTAGTAAAAACAAAAACTGCTTTCCATTGTGAATAAATAATCAAAATGCTAGAATAATATTTATGGCTAAAGTATGAGTTCTTTCTCCCCCACGTGGGCAGTGTTTGTACATGCCTTCATCCTCCCTACTCCTGCCAATGCCTGGGAAATCACCAGTATTTAACTTGAGACTTTATTTGAATCGTCACTTTTCTGGCTCTTCTGGTCACTACCTGAAAACTCCTGGTTGCAGGAGTGGCATTTAGACACATTGATTTTCTACTCATGGCCATTCCCCACTCTCTCATTCCATTGTAATCTGGTTGTGTAGCCCCACCCACAAATCCACACCCACCTACATCATTAACCACGCCTATCAATGATGCTGGGCCAGTCATTGGCATACCTGAAGAGGATGGACTGTGGGGAGATGGAACCTAGAAGTTCCCAGGTATGCTCCCCACACACTTAATTCCCACTCTCCGCAAACTAACATGTTTTGCTAGTCCTGCACCTCAAGTAAGCCACTCTGTTAAAGTATAATGAAATGTTGCTGTTCCTGACTGGGAGGTAGGTAGTAGTAACACAAACTTCTCTTTCCTACACCCATGTTTGTGTTGTCAATAATATGATAATACCTGGGAAATGACTCTGATGCTCTAATTATTCAAATTTTTGCCTCTTTTTGTGCAAAGACTAGCTTGCAAGGCGACATTGAATCGATGTCATGAAAGAAGGTGCAGCATCATGTGTGGACCACTGGAACCAGGAAGTAATGAATGTAAATTTTCCAGCACACTGATTCAACACATCCATACTAAGCACAAAACAATATGTACCCTACTGACTATACAACTATTCCACAGTTGTCTGCAGACAAATTTGTTCCAGCCAAAAGTGTGTATTAGTAAATGGATGACAGACTTGCTCTGTACATTACATCTAATAACTACTGTCTGTATGTGGACCTAGGTTATCTGCTTACTATGTTATTTAGTGAGTCACCAGAATGAGGAATATGCACACACACCAAAGGAACTCAGGTGCTTAACTGTGCCAGTAAGGGCCAGCTCCCCAGTAGATCAAAATAAATAAAGGCTCCAGGCACTCAAGGGTTCCAGCTGAGGCAGATTTATTGAAGGAGAAGGACAACAACGTTTCGACCTCACAATGAGGTCTTTATCAAGTTATTTAGACATAACTGTCATCCTATCCATGCGTATCTGTACGGAAAAGCAGACATATTATTTTATTGTTGGTCATACAAAGTTGTCTGTTAAACTTCTATGTTCAGAATCTAATATAACCATTCTAAAAATCAATGCTGGGGTAATTATAGTCAGAATTAGTAGTGTTTCTCCCACACTTGTCCTGGGCAATGACTTCTCCCTCGCTATGTGGAAGCTGAGCCAAAGTGTGCCCTAGAGCGGGTATGACAGGTCAAAATCAAAAGCGCTATTCACAGATCCAGAGACAGGCTGCCACCCGATTCTTGGATTATGGATATGTGTGTGTATTTAAATAATGGGGACAAATATTTTATCATATTTATTGTAAGCAGTGGTCAAGTGTAGTGTACATGATGATTTGATAGCTGTCCAAATAACTATATTCTGAAAGTCAATACAGTTTGTTACACTCTACTGCCATGGCCGGACAGGGAAGGAAAAGCTATAAATTATTATTTTTGAAATTATACATTGCCACTGATTTCTGGACCTAGAAAGTTTCTCCTCTGGAGTCTACAAATGCATGACTGTGTTTTTTATTCAGATAAGTAAAAAAGACTAAACAGTTCAATGTATTCCTGCAGCAAGTTAAGTGCCAGGAAACAGATGACTTTGACTTCTGAAGCAACATGTCCCACAGTGCCACCTTTGACCCCAAACAGTTGTGAGTGCCGCCATTGCCCCCAAACAACTTGTTAGTGCCACCTTTTCCCCCATGCCATCAGTTCCCCCAAGCAGTTTTCCATGTGCTATATTTTACTCTGTGTGTAGGTACAGGGGGTCAGTTTCTACTGGTTTTTTGCTTGTACAGGTTTTACTATATTTCTTAAATATTAGAGGCTCTGAGGACTGTGGAACACTGTTATTGATTTGGAATTGGTCCTGTACTTTGCCAACACAGAAGATGTTTTGCAATTATGTATTGTATATTATAACTTTTCCCTGTATCTCCCCATGTTTTTAGCTACCCCCAGAAGTATATTGTCTCATTAATTGCTGAGGGGATTATGGCTGGCAGACAGCCAGGATATGCAACCAGGGATTGACACCATTGTTTCAGCTAATCTGTTTAATGTCTGACTCCCCTCCTCCATAGTGCAGTAATATGTTGTTTAAGTCAGCCCCCCCATTGTATTCCACTATGTTGATAATTCATTTATGTCTGCATAAAAACCCTGTGTGTCACTCTGAATAAACAGTTCTTGTACTTCACCCTGCATTAAGCTTCGTCTAGTGATTTGGGTGACTGGAGAGTCGGTGCTTTGGAGTGTGCCGTTATACAGTTCTTGTAAGAGCTAGGAAGCAGCTATTTACGGAGGTACCCAGTCAGGATACAGTGCGTCCTGTCACAGTACCTCAAGTTTTCCAGAGTCCTATCTGATTTTTCATGGTTATATTGCTTACCAAGGA